>NW_028270177.1:41090729-41390729 GCF_037043375.1 Chiloscyllium plagiosum
GGAGGGGGCGCGGCGCGAGAGAGAGGGAGGGGGCTGCCGCGCGGCGAGAGGAGGGAGGGGCGGCGCGCGAGAGAGAGGGAGGGGCGCGCGCGCGAGAGAGAGGGAGGGGCGCGCGCGCGAGAGAGAGGGAGGGGCGCGCGCGCGAGAGAGGGAGGGGCGCGCGCGCGAGAGAGAAGGAGGGGCGCGCGCGCGAGAGAGAGGGAGGGGCGCGGCGCGCGAGAGAGAGGAGGGGCGCCGCGCTCGAGAGAGAGGGAGGGGCCGCGCGCGAGAGAGAGGGAGGGGCGCGGGCGCGCGAGAGAGAGAGGGAGAGGGGCGCGCGAGAGAGGAGAGGGAGGGCGGGGGGAGAGAGGGGCGCGGAGAGAGAGAGAGGGAGGGGCAGCGCGCGAGAGAGAGAGAGGGAGGGAGCGCGCGCGAGAGAGAGAGAGGGAGGGACCGCGCGCGAGAGAGAGGGAGGGGCGCGCGCGCGAGAGAGAGGGAGGGGCGCGCGCGCGAGAGAGAGGGAGGGGCGCGCGCGCGAGAGAGAGGGAGGGGCGCGCGCGCGAGAGAGAGGGAGGGGCGCGCGCGCGAGAGAGAGAGGGAGGGGCGCGCGCGCGAGAGAGAGAGGGAGGGGCGCGCGCGCGAGAGAGAGGGAGGGGCGCGCGCGCGAGAGAGAGGGAGGGGCGCGCGCGCGGAGAGAGAGGGAGGGGCGCGCGCGCGAGAGAGGAGGGAGGGGCGCGCGCGAGAGAGAGAGAGGGAGGGGCGCGCGCGAGAGAGAGAGAGGGAGGGGCGCGCGCGAGAGAGAGAGAGGGAGGGGCGCGCGCGAGAGAGAGAGAGGGAGGGGCGCGCGCGAGAGAGAGAGGGAGGCCGGGGGAGGGGGGGCGCGCGCGAGAGAGAGAGAGGGAGGGCGCGCGCGAGAGAGAGAGAGGGAGGGGCGCGCGCGAGAGAGAGAGGGAGGGGCGCGCGCGAGAGAGAGAGGGAGGGGCGCGCGCGAGAGAGAGAGAGGGAGGGGCGCGCGCGAGAGAGAGAGGGAGGGGCGCGCGCGAGAGAGAGAGGGAGGGGCGCGCGCGAGAGAGAGAGGGAGGGGCGCGCGCGAGAGAGAGAGAGGGAGGGGCGCGCGCGAGAGAGAGAGAGGGAGGGGCGCGCGCGAGAGAGAGAGGGAGGGGCGCGCGCGGAGAGAGAGAGGGAGGGGCGCGCGCGAGAGAGAGAGGGAGGGGCGCGCGCGAGAGAGAGAGGGAGGGGCGCGCGCGAGAGAGAGAGGGAGGGGCGCGCGCGAGAGAGAGAGGGAGGGGCGCGCGCGAGAGAGAGAGGGAGGGGCGCGCGCGAGAGAGAGAGGGAGGGGCGCGCGCGAGAGAGAGAGGGAGGGGCGCGCGCGAGAGAGAGAGGGAGGGGCGCGCGCGAGAGAGAGAGGGAGGGGCGCGCGCGAGAGAGAGAGGGAGGGGCGCGCGCGAGAGAGAGAGGGAGGGGCGCGCGCGAGAGAGAGAGGGAGGGGCGCGCGCGAGAGAGAGAGGGAGGGGCGCGCGCGAGAGAGAGAGGGAGGGGCGCGCGCGAGAGAGAGAGGGAGGGGCGCGCGCGAGAGAGAGAGGGAGGGGCGCGCGCGAGAGAGAGAGGGAGGGGCGCGCGCGAGAGAGAGAGGGAGGGGCGCGCGCGAGAGAGAGAGGGAGGGGCGCGCGCGAGAGAGAGAGGGAGGGGCGCGCGCGAGAGAGAGAGGGAGGGGCGCGCGCGAGAGAGAGAGGGAGGGGCGCGCGCGAGAGAGAGAGGGAGGGGCGCGCGCGAGAGAGAGAGGGAGGGGCGCGCGCGAGAGAGAGAGGGAGGGGCGCGCGCGAGAGAGAGAGGGAGGGGCGCGCGCGAGAGAGAGAGGGAGGGGCGCGCGCGAGAGAGAGAGGGAGGGGCGCGCGCGAGAGAGAGAGGGAGGGGCGCGCGCGAGAGAGAGAGGGAGGGGCGCGCGCGAGAGAGAGAGGGAGGGGCGCGCGCGAGAGAGAGAGGGAGGGGCGCGCGCGAGAGAGAGAGGGAGGGGCGCGCGCGAGAGAGAGAGGGAGGGGCGCGCGCGAGAGAGAGAGGGAGGGGCGCGCGCGAGAGAGAGAGGGAGGGGGCGCGCGCGAGAGAGAGAGGGAGGGCGCGCGCGCGCCGAGAGAGAGAGGGAGGGGCGCGCGCGAGAGAGAGAGGGAGGGGCGCGCGCGAGAGAGAGAGGGAGGGGCGCGCGCGAGAGAGAGAGGGAGGGGCGCGCGCGAGAGAGAGAGGGAGGGGCGCGCGCGAGAGAGAGAGGGAGGGGCGCGCGCGAGAGAGAGAGGGAGGGGCGCGCGCGAGAGAGAGAGGGAGGGGCGCGCGCGAGAGAGAGAGGGAGGGGCGCGCGCGAGAGAGAGAGGGAGGGGCGCGCGCGAGAGAGAGAGGGAGGGGCGCGCGCGAGAGAGAGAGGGAGGGGCGCGCGCGAGAGAGAGAGGGAGGGGCGCGCGCGAGAGAGAGGGAGGGGCGCGCGCGAGAGAGAGGGAGGGCGCGCGCGAGAGAGAGAGGGAGGGGCGCGCGAGAGAGAGAGGGAGGGGCGCGCGAGAGAGAGAGGGAGGGGAGCGCGAGTGAGAGAGAGGGGGGAGCGCGAGTGAGAGAGAGGAGGGAGCCGCGAGTGAGAGAGAGGGAGGGAGCGCGCGTGAGAGAGAGGGAGGGGCGCGCGCGAGAGAGAGAGGGAGGGGCGCGCGCGAGAGAGAGAGGGAGGGGCGCGCGCGAGAGAGAGAGGGAGGGGCGCGCGCGAGAGAGAGAGGGAGGGGCGCGCGCGAGAGAGAGAGGGAGGGGCGCGCGCGAGAGAGAGAGGGAGGGGCGCGCGCGAGAGAGAGAGGGAGGGGCGCGCGCGAGAGAGAGAGGGAGGGGCGCGCGCGAGAGAGAGAGGGAGGGGCGCGCGCGAGAGAGAGGGAGGGGCGCGCGCGAGAGAGAGGGAGGGGCGCGCGAGAGAGAGAGGGAGGGGCGCGCGCGAGAGAGAGGGAGGGGGCGCGCGAGAGAGAGAGGGAGGGGCGCGCGAGAGAGAGAGGGAGGGGCGCGCGAGAGAGAGGAGGGAGGGGCGCGCGAGAGAGAGAGGGAGGGGCGCGCGAGAGAGAGAGGGAGGGGCGCGCGAGAGAGAGAGGGAGGGGCGCGCGAGAGAGAGAGGGAGGGGCGCGCGAGAGAGAGAGAGGGAGGGGCGCGCGAGAGAGAGAGGGAGGGGCGCGCGTGAGAGAGAGGGAGGGGCGCGCGTGAGAGAGAGGGGGGAGCGCGAGTGAGAGAGAGGGGGAGCGCGAGTGAGAGAGAGGGGGGAGCGCGAGTGAGAGAGAGGGGGGGAGCGCGAGTGAGAGAGAGGGGGGAGCGCGAGTGAGAGAGAGGGGGGAGCGCGAGTGAGAGAGAGGGGGGAGCGCGAGTGAGAGAGAGGGGGGAGCGCGAGTGAGAGAGAGGGGGGAGCGCGAGTGAGAGAGAGGGGGGAGCGCGAGTGAGAGAGAGGGGGAGCGCGAGTGAGAGAGAGGGGGGAGCGCGAGTGAGAGAGAGGGGGAGCGCGAGTGAGAGAGAGGGGGAGCGCGAGTGAGAGAGAGGGGGGAGCGCGAGTGAGAGAGAGGGGGGAGCGCGAGTGAGAGAGAGGGGGGAGCGGCGAGTGAGAGAGAGGGGGAAGCGCGAGTGAGAGAGAGGGGGGAGCGCGAGTGAGAGAGAGGGGGGAGCGCGAGTGAGAGAGAGGGGGAGCGCGAGTGAGAGAGAGGGGGGAGCGCGAGTGAGAGAGAGGGGGGAGCGCGAGTGAGAGAGAGGGGGGAGCGCGAGTGAGAGAGAGGGGGGAGCGCGAGTGAGAGAGAGGGGGGAGCGCGAGTGAGAGAGAGGGGGAGCGCGAGTGAGAGAGAGGGGGGAGCGCGAGTGAGAGAGAGGGGGGAGCGCGAGTGAGAGAGAGGGGGGAGCGCGAGTGAGAGAGAGGGGGGAGCGCGAGTGAGAGAGAGGGGGGAGCGCGAGTGAGAGAGAGGGGGGAGCGCGAGTGAGAGAGAGGGGGGAGCGCGAGTGAGAGAGAGGGGGGAGCGCGAGTGAGAGAGAGGGGGGGAGCGCGAGTGAGAGAGAGGGGGGAGCGCGAGTGAGAGAGAGAGGGGGGGGGAGCGCGAGAGAGAGAGGGGGGAGCGCGAGAGAGAGAGGGGGGAGCGCGAGAGAGAGAGAGAGGGGGGAGCGCGAGAGAGAGAGAGAGGGGGGAGCGCGAGAGAGAGAGAGAGGGGGAGCGCGAGAGAGAGAGAGGGGGAGCGCGAGAGAGAGAGAGTGGGGAGGCGCGAGAGAGAGAGAGTGGGGAGCGCGAGACGGGGGGGGGAACACGAGAGAGAGACAGGTGAGAGGGAGAGCACGAGCATGCGTGAGAGAAATAGACAGAAAGCAATTGCAAGGGACAAGGTAATGGAGGATGATTCTGGGAGACTTCAGTTAGGTCACCATGACAGAAAAGGGATTGCAGCGGATCGGATGTTCAACAGGAGGAAGAGCATCCAGAAGGTGGCTGTAAGAAGTGACTGAGGAGGGGTCTGGGAGAAGTTGGCTCATAAATGAGAAGGTGTCATGGTGGACCCAGTGTCAAAGAGCAGTGAATAACTCGTGGGAGTGAGCGAGGAAAGAGCCCAAATGAAAGAAAAAGTTTGTAAGAGAAAAAGGAGGTGGGGTTCGTGGGCGACAGAGACATAGATGTGCTGCAGTTTCATTGTATGATGCTGCACAAAGGATTATAGGGTGGCAGAGGGAGCATAGTCTGAATAGTTTGCCCATTTTTCTCTAACTTGTGGCTGTTACCCTTTAAACTGGAAACATCTTGTATGTATTCCCTCATTCCATCAGAACTTGCACAATTATTTAATTAGCATCACTGTTTGCCATTATTTGTATAATAAGCAACACCTTTCTAATCCGGTGTAAAAAAAGTGGTCCAATAGCATTCTTTTCTCCCAAGATGACTTGCCAGCATTGAGCTATTAAATCACTGAACACTAGCTCCACTGAGCAGACACTAATCATTCCTTTATTTGAATCCAGATCCCCAAACTAGCTGCTCTACTCAGATCTAGGCCATGGCAGGAAACTCCCAGGAGAACAGAAGGAAATGTCTTAAAGATGTCCTCAAAGGATCTCTGAAGAAGTTAAAACTTCAAGTCGACTCAGGGCAGTCCTTGCTTGTGACTGACCAAAATGGAAAAGGAGCATATGGAGAGGCAGGGAACACAGATTTTATGGGGATCAACCAGAGGGAGATGAGACATTGAAGGGAGTGCACAAACCTTCAAACAATGCCATGTACCCAACCATCCAAACACCAGCTGCCCTATATGTGGCAGAGTCTGAAGATCACACATGGGATTTATCAGATGTCTCAGAACCTACTGAATTGAGTGAGAGCAGGGCAACCTAGATCCTGAGAAGGCAAACCCCATATCAGTGCTAAATATCACATTTCACTGAGACCTAAATTCAAATAATGATGGATGCTTCAATTTCAAGAGTCCCCAGTACAAAGTATTGAAAGTAGACAGGAACCACAGTTAACAGTTAAGCATTCAGAGTGACTGACCTGTTTAGGATATCCTACCCACACCTCCCACGTGTCGTAAAACCATGGCTTCTGTAACAGAATAGTAAAATGCAGCATTAGCATCATTAACAAACACTTCAATCATCTGCACAGTGATTAAAGGGAGCACAAGGTAAATAAACAAGGCAACCTAAATCTCTTCTTTACACTGAGAGTGACAGTGCAAGAACTGTTAATTTTCTGTCACCAGTCACTGCCTCAATGTCTCTCATCTTCAAGACTATTGTATTGGTTCAAAGTACAGTCATTGGTTCTTCCTGGGATGATGCAGTTGCCAATTTGTGCAAAACCGGAGTTTGAAATGTTAATAGGCTCTCTGCACACGAGTGTAGGGGACTCACTGAAACCATGTTTTATTTTGTCACAGGGCTGTACACTAATTTGACCCAAATAAACCATTTGGAGTGAATCAACTTATATAATAAAGAGAACAAACATCATTTATTTGGTGCTGCTCATGCAGGAAATGCCATAAAGGGCTTTCCAGGAGTGAAATGGTGGGACACAGAACGAACTCAATTTCACTAAAAGATCCAAATTTAAATAGCATCAAAAGATTTTTAAATGTTCCCAGCACATACATTGAGCACTTACTGTGCAGTTAATTAAATGCAGTGGAAAAAGCCTGCATTGTCATATACCATTTTTAATTTTAGACATCCATTGCATGTGTTAAACTATGCACAGCACACTCGGATTTTAGATAGAACATAGACAGTACAGCACAGTACAGGCCATTCAGCACACAGCGATGTTGTGCCGAGCATTTATTTTAATCTAAGATCAACCTAACCTCCACAGCCCTCAAATTTACTGCTGTTCCTGTGGTTGTCCAGCAGTCGCTTAAACGTCCCTCATGTCTCTGGCAGTGCATTCTATGCAACCACCACTCTCTGTGTAAAGAACCTACCTCTGACATCTCCCCTATACCTTCCTCCAATCACCATAAAATCATGACCCCTCGTGACAGCCATTTCTGCCGTGGGAAAACGTCTCTGGCTATGCAACTCTAAGTTGAATAAGGAGCTGAAATTGGCCTATCGTAAAAATGTTACGCCAGTTGTTATGGGGGATTTCAACATGCAGGTAGACTGGGAGAATCAGGATGGTATTGGACCTCAAGAAAGAGACTTTGTGGAGTGCCTCCGAGATGGGTTCTTAGAACAGCTGGTGCTGGAGCTACCAGGGAGAAGGCAATTCTGGATCTGGTATTGTGTAACAAACCAGAATTGATCAGGGACCTCGAAGTGAAGGAGCCATTAGGAGGTAGTGACCATAATACAATAAGCTTCAATCTGCAATTTGAAAGGGAGAGGGTACAGTCGGTAGTGACAATATTTCAGTTGAACAAAAGGGAACTATGGAGCTATGAGGGAGGAGCTGGCCAAAGTTCAATGGTGCAATACCTTAGCAGGGATGACAGTGGAGGAACAATGGCAAATATTTCTGGGCATAACGCAGGAGATGCAGGATCGGTTCATTCCAAAAAGGAGGCAGGGGTGGCCGTGGCTGACGAGGGATGTTAAGAAACATATAAAGTCAAAAGAGAAAAAGTATAACATAGCAAAGATAAGTGGGAAAACGGAGGACTGGGAAGCTTTTAAAGAACAACAGAGGATTATTAAGGAGGAAATACACAGAGAAAAAATGAGGTACGAAGGTAAACTGGCCAAAAATATAAAGGGGGATAGTAAAAGCTTTTTTTAGGTATGTGAAAGGGAAAAAAATGGTTAAGACTAAAATTGGGCCCTTGAAGGCAGAAACAGGGGAATATATTACGGGGAACAAAGGAATGGCAGAAAAGTTGAATTGGTACTTCAGATCTGTGTTCACTGGGGAAGACACAAGCAATCTCACTGAGGTAACAGTGGCTGAAGGACCTGAACTTGAAGGGAATTTATATTTGCCAGGAATTGGTGTTGGAGAGACTGTTAGGTCTGAAGGTTGATAAGTCCCCAGGGCCTGATGGTCTACATCCCAGGGTACTGAAGGAGGTGGCTCGATAAATCGTGGATCCGTTGGTGATTATTTTCCAGAGTTCGATAGATTCAGGATCAGTTCCTGCAGATTGGAGGTTGGCTAATGTTGTCCCACTTTTTAATAAAGGAGCGAGAGAGAAAGCAAGAAATTAAAGACCAGTTAGTCTGACCTCAGTGGTGGAAAGATGCTGGAGTCTATTATAAAGGATGGAATTACGACACATCTGGATAACAGTAATAGGATAGGTCAGAGTTAGCATGGATTTATGAAGGGGAAATCATGCTTGACTAATCTTCTGGAATTTTTTGAGGAAGTAATCCTGAAGATGGACAAGGGAGATCCATTGGATGTAGTGTACCTGAACTTTCAGAAAGCCTTTGATAGAGTCCCACATAGGAGGTTAGTGAGCAAAATTAGGGCACATGGTATTGGGGGCAAAGTACTGACTTGGATTGAAAATTGGTTGGCTGACAGGAAACAAAGTAGTGATAAACAGCTCCCTTTCGGAATGGCAGGCAGTGACCAGTGGGGTACTGCAGGGATCAGTGCTGGGACCGCAGCTTTTTACAATATATATTAATGATATAGAAGATGGTATTAATAGTAACATTAGCAAATTTGCTGATGATACAAAGCTGGGTTACAGGGTGAAATGTGAGGAGGATGTTAGGAGATTATAGGGTGTCCTGGAGAGGTTAGGTGAGTGGACAGATGCATGGCAGATGCAGTTTAATGTGGATAAATGTATGGTTATTCACTTTGGTGGCAAGAACAGGAAGGCAGATTACTACCTAAATGGAGTCAAGTTAGGTAAAGGGGCAGTACAGAGAGATCTGGGTGTTCTTGTACACCAGTCAATGAAGGTAAGTATGCAGGTACAGCAGGTAGTGAAGAAAGCTAATAGCATGTTGGCCTTCATATCAAGAGGGATTGAGTATAGAAGCAAAGAGGTTCTTCTGCAGCTGTACAGGGCCCTGGTGAGACCACACCTGGAATATTGTGTGCAGTTCTGGTCTCCAAATTTGAGGAAAGACATTCTGGCTATTGAGGGAGTGCAGCGTAGTTTCGCGAGGTCAATTCCTGGAATGGCGGGACTATCTTATGTTGATAGATTGGAGCGACTGGGCTTGTATACCCTTGAGTAGAAGTCGGAGAGGAGATCTGATTGAGACGTATAAGATTATTAAAGGATTGGACACTCTGGAGGCAGGAAACGTGTTTCCGCAGATGGGTGAGTGCCGAACCAGAGGACACAGCTTAAAAATAAGGGGTAGGCCATTTAGGACAGAGATGAGGAGAAACGTCTTCACCCAGAGAGTGGTGGCTGTGTGGAATGCTCTGCCCCAGAGGGCAGTGGAGGCCCAGTCTCTGGATTCATTTAAGAAAGAGTTGGATAGAGCTCTCAAGGATAGTGGAATCAAGGGTTATGGAGATAAGACAGGAACAGGATACTGATTAAGGATGATCAGCCATGATCATAATGAATGATGGTGCAGGCTCGAAGGGCAGAATGGCCTACTCCTGCACCTATTGTCTATTCTATCTATGCCTCTTGTACACCTCAATCAAGTCACCTCTCTTCCTTCTTCTCTCCAGTGTGAAAAGCCCAAACTCATTCAACCTCTCTTCATAAGACAAGCTCTCCAATCAAGGCAGCATCCCATTAAATCTCCTCTGCACCCTCTCGAAAGCAATTACATCCTTCCTATTATGAGGCAACCAGAACTGGATACAATATTCCAAGTGTGGTCTAACCAGGATTTTATAGAGCTGGAGCAAATCCTCGCGGCTCTTAAACTCAATCCCCCTGTTAATGAAAGCCAAAACACCATACGCCTTCTTAACAACCCTATCAACTTGGGTGGCAACTTTGAGGGATCAATGTACGTGGACTCAAAGATCTCACTATTCCTCTACACTGCTAAGAATCCGGTCTTTAACCCTGTATTCAGCCTTCAAATTTGATCTTCCAAAATAAATCACTTCACATTTATCCAGATTGAACTCCATCTGCCACTTCTCAGCCCAGCTCTGCATCCTGTCAATGTCATGTCGTAGCCTGCAATAGCCCTCAACACTATCTACAATAGCACTGACAAACTTACTAACCTAACTGTCATCGGCAAACTTACTAACCCACTCTTCCACTTCTTCATCCAACTCATTTATAAAAACTGCAAAGAGCAGAGTCCCTAGAATAGATCCCTGCGAGACACGACTGGTCACTGGCCTCCAGGTGGAATACTTTCCATCAATTACCACTCGTCGTCTTCTTTCAGCCAGCCAATTCTGTATCCAGTCAGCCAAATTTTCCCTGTATCCCATACCTCCTAACGTTCTGAATGAGTGGGGAACCTTATCAAATATCTTACAGAAATCCATATACACCACATCCATTGCTTGACCTTCGTCGACTTGTCTTTTCACATCCTCAAAGAACTCAATAAAGCCTGTGAAGCATGACGTGCCCCTCACAAAGCCATGCTGACTTCCAAATGGTCATAAATCCTCTCTCTCAGAATCCTTTCCAATATCTTGCTTACCACAGACATAAGACCAGCTGGTCTGTAATTTCCTGGAATTTCCATATTCCCTTTCTTGAACAGAAAAACAATATTTGCCTCCCTCCAATCATCTGGTACTAGTGTGGTGCTGGAAAAGCACAGCAGGCCAGGCAGCATCCAAGGAACAGGAGAATCGACGTTTCGGGCATAAGCCCTTCTTCAGGAATGAGGAGGGTGTGCCAAGCAGGCTGAGATAAAAAGGGAGGGGGAGGGGAATTTGGGGGAGGGGCGCTGGGAATACAATAGGTGGAAGGAGGTGAGGGTGATAGGCCGGAGAGGGGGTAGGGGCGGAGAGGTCGGGAAGACGACTGCAGGTCAAGAGGGCAGTGCTGAATCTGGGGGTTGGGATGCTCTTCCTCAAGGCGTCGTGTGGCCAGGGTCTGGCGATGGAGGCGGCCAAGGACCTGCATGTCTTTGGCAGAGTGGGAGGGGGAGTTAAAGTGTTCATCCACGGGGCGGTTGGGTTGGTTGGTGCGGGTGTCCCAGAGGTGTTCCCCTGAAACGTTCCGCAAGTAGGCGGCCTGTCTCCCCAATGTAGAGGAGACCACATCGGCTGCAGCGGATACACTAAATGATGTGTGTGGAGGTGCAGGTGAATTTGCGACGGATATGGAAGGATCCACTGGGAGGGAGGTGAGGGAGCAAATTTTGCACTTCTTGTGATTGCAGGGGAAGGTGCCGGGAGTGGAGGTTGGGTTGGTGGGGGGTGTGGACCTGACGGAGGGAGTTGCGGAGGGAGTGGTCTCTCCAGAATGCTGATAGGGGAGGGGAGGGAAATAGATCCCTGGTGGTGGGGTCTGTTTGGAGGTGGCGGAAATGACGGAGGATGATACGATGTATCCGGAGGTTGGTGGGGTGGAAGGTGAGGACCAGTGGGGTTCTGTCCCGGTGGCGGTTGGAGGGGCGGGGCTCAAAGGCGGAGGAGCGGGAAGTGGAAGAGATGTGGTGGAGAGCATCGTCAACCACGTCTGTGGGGAAATTGCGGTCTTTGAAGGAGGAGGCCATCTGGGTTATACGGTATTGGAATTGGTCCTCCTGGGAGCAGATGCGGCAGAGGCGAAGGAATTGGGAATATGGGATGGCGTTTTTCTAGGGGGCAGGGTGGGAGGAGGTGTAGTCTAGGTAGCTGTGGGAGTCGGTCGGTTTGTAGTAAATGTCCGTGTTGAGTTGGTTGCCCGAGATAGAAATGGAGAGGTCTAGGAAGGGGAGGGAGGAGTCTAAGATGGTCCAGGTAAATTTGAGGTCGGGGTGGAAGGTGTTAGTAAAGTGGATGAACTGTTCAATCTCCTCGTGGGAGCACAAGGTAGCGCCAATACAATCATCGAAGAAGCAGAGGAAAAGGTGGGGGGTAGTGCCAGTGTAGCTGCAGAAGATGGACTGTTCCACATATCCGATGAAAAGGCAGGCATAGCTGGGACCCATGGCTACTTCTTTGGTTTGGAGAAAGTGGGAGGATTGGAAGGAGAAGTCGTTAAGAGTGAGGACCAGTTCAGTCAGTCGAAGGAGGGTGTCAGTGGAAGGGTACTGGTTGGGTCGGCGGGAGAGGAAGAAGCGGAGGGCTTCGAGGCCTTCGTGATGGGGGTTGGAAGTGTATAGGGACTGGATGTCCATGGTGAAGATAAGGCGTTGGGGGCCGGGAAAGCAAAAATCATGGAGGACGTGGAGAGCGTGGGTGGTGTCCCGAGGTATGCAGAGATGAGTTCAGTGGGGCAGGAGCAGGCTGAGACAATGAGTCGGCCAGGGCAGTCAGGTTTGTGGATTTTGGACAGGAGGTAGAAACGGGCGGTGTGGGGTTGTGGGACTATGAGGTTGGAGGCAGTGGATTTAAACCAGGACAGCTTAGCAGAATTTTAAAATATTTTTAGTTCAAAGCTTTTGAATGTAGTTCGATGATGAATTGACTGGTATCAGATACAAGAATACTTTCTCTCAGAAAAATAACTGTTCAGAACAGTCAAGGGGATAAATTATCTCTAAGCCCTGTAGTTTGTGAAAGCCTCCAAACCAAGGTTGTTGGTTAGAACTCTGTATTGGTTATTAAGAATGGAGAGAAGTCTAAGAGCTCAGTTATGAGAGTCCAAAAATAATGCAGGAACTGATTACACAACCTTACCACAAGATACGAAACTCCAGTTCCTCAGTCCCGCTTTCTATTCTTAGTAGACTACACCAACAAGAAATATTTTCTCTCTCTCTCTCCAGCTATTACTCACTCAGTCTGCAAACCTGCTTCTTGAGCAACTAAGCCTATGTCACTTTTTGATTTGGGAAGTCACCTCTGGAGCTCTGCCCTTTGATTCATTCCCCCCCCCCCCCACCCCGGTTTGCTCTGACTGACCTTGTCCCTCAGGCATTTATCCTTGACCGATACTGATAAGAAGCAATTAAGTTAATCTATAGATTTGATAGGAAAGGTAAATTTCTCTGGATTTTGATTAACTGTAAAGTGACGATGTCAGGAGTAAATGGGATTTTGTTTTTTGCCACTTTGTTGAAATCTTTTAAAACGGTTATATTTAAAGAGTGTTTTTGTATTATTTATTTTTGTTGCGTTCATGTAGCTTCGGTTTTTTAAATTAAAACTGAATTTGTTGCCTGGCGTGCTCATCTTTCAGTGAAAGATTGCTACTTTAAAGTCTAAAAAATGACTTATCAAGCCATTCTGGGATCTGACTTGCCCAGTGGTAACATCAGCGAGATCTTAACAACTTTCTCTTGCATTTCCTATAGTGGTGTGTAAAATAATATAGAGTGATTTACAACTAGTTTCCCAGACATGTTCCAAATGTTTCACATCCTGTACATTGGCTGCATGATAAGTGCTTTTAGTGAAGACAGTTCTGGGATAGGGCAAATATAGCCACATTAATACAGAGTTCAGTGTAACTGGGACCATGGTCTCATCCAATAGCCAACCTCACTAACATTCTGCTACTGCTCCCTGGTGTGGACAGCCTGTGACAGGTGGAACCCTTGGCAATACAGGGCTGACCATTCCCCTGGTGATCAGAAATAGTGTCACCAAGCTCAACAAAGTTAGTTTATTAGGTTCGCTTTTGAAGGTGTTGAGTGGATTGCGTTAGGTCTCATTCACATGTTTATGGCGAATGCCCACTCTTTGGGCTGGTAAAATGTGGAGAAAGTGAGGTCTGCAGATGCTGGAAATCACAATCAACGTGTGTGGTGCTGGAAAAGCACACCCGGTAAGATAGCATCCGAGGAGCAGAACAGTCAACGTTTTGAACGAGCTCTTCATCAGGAATGAGGGGTGGCCCAAGGGAGCTGAGAGATAAATGGGGTGGGTGGGGACTGGGGGCAAGGTAGCTGGGAATGCGATTAGTAGATGAAGGTGGGGGGTGAAGGTGATAGGTTGAAGAGGAGGGTGGAGTGGATAGATGGGAAGGAAGATGGACAGGTAGGACAGTCCAAAGGGTGGTGCTGAGTGGAAGGGTGGATCTGGGATAGGGTGGCGGGGGGGAGAGGAAGTCAGGAAACCAGTGAAATCGGCATTGATCCTAAGTGGTTGGAGGTCCCAAGACAGAAGATGAGGCGTTCTTCCTCCAGGTGTCGGGTGGCTAGAGTTTGGCAGTGGAGGTGTCCAGGACTTGCACGTCCTTGGCGGAGTGAGAGGGGGAGTTGAAATGGTCGACCACAGGGCAGTGGGATTGTTTAGTGTGCATGTCCCAGAGATGTTCTCTGAAACGTTCTGCAAGTTAGCATCCTGTCTCCTCAATGTTCAGGAGACCACATCAGGAACAACAGACACAGTAGATGCCATGTGTGGAAGTACAGGTAAATCTCTGTCAGATGTGGAAGGATCCTTTGGACCTTGGACAGAGGTGAGGGGGGAGGTGTGGGCACAGGATTTGCACTTCTTGCGGTGGTAAGGGAAGGTGCTGGGAGTGACGGGTGGGATGGTGGGAAGCGTGGACCTGACAAGACAGTAGTGGAGCGAATGGTCTCTGCATCGGATAAAATAGTGTGGCTGTTTAATAATTTGCATAAATCTACTGGAGTCAGGAAAATACGTCAGCTGCCCAATAAACAACAGCATCAAAACAACAGATCATGTGTTACATGCATTCAATACACCACATATGCTTTAACTTCTGTGGCCATAAGTGCCAAATGTGCTCCAAACGTGCTCCAAACTTATTGTGAATGATAACTTTGTGGAGCTGGGAAAGAAACTTGAACAGATCAAGATTGTTGAAGATTTGATCAAGATTGATATGTGCTGGAAATTTTGGGAAACATTAAGATTGGTAAGTCCCCAAGGCTGGATGAGATTTATCCCAGGCTGCTCCGGGAAGCAAGAAAGGAGGTTGCTAAGCCGCTGGCGAAGATCTTTGCTTCCTCACGGGAATCGTACTGGTGGACTGGAGGGAGGCAAATGTTGTTCCTCTTTTCAAGAAGGGGATTAGGGAAATCCCTGGCAATTACAGGCCAATCAGTCTTAAGTCTGTGGTCAGCAATGTTTTGGAAATAAATGAGGGATAGGATTTATGACTATTTGGATTGCAATCAGCATGGCTTTGTGAGGGTCAGATCATGCCTCACAAATCTTACTGAGTTCTTTGAAGAGGTGACAAGACAGGTCGACAAAGGTCGAGCAATGGATGTGGTATATACAAACTTCAGCAAGGCATTTGATAAGGTTCCCCGTGCATTTAATAAGGTTCCTCGTAGTAGGCTCATTCGTAAAGTCAGGAGGTATGGGATACAGGGAGATTTGGCTGTCTGGATTCAGAATTGGTTGGCTGACAGAAGGCAGAGAGTGGTTGTAGATGGAAAGTATTCTGCCTGGAGGTCAGTGAGTGGGGTCCTGCAGGGCTCTGTTCTTGGGCCTCTGCTCTTTGTAATTTTTATAAATGACTAGGATGAGGGGGTTGAGAGGTGAGTGAGTAAATTTGTCGATGACTCAAAGGTTGGAGGTGGCGTTGATCGTATTGAGGGCTAGTGCAGGCTGCAGCGCGATATAGGCAAGATGCAGAGCTGGGTTGAGAAATGGCATATGGAGTTCAACCTGGACAAATGCGAAATGATGCATTTTGGAAGGTAGAATTTGAATGCTGAATATAGGATTAAAGACAGGATTCTTGGCAGTGTAGAGGAACAGAGGGATCTGGGTGTTCAAGTACATAGGTCCCTCAAAGTTGCCACCCAAGTGGTTAGGGCTGTTAAGAAGGCGTATGGTATTTTGGCTTCCATTAACAGGGGGATTGAGGTTTTGCTGCAGCTGTACAAGACCCTGGTGAGACTACAGTTGGAATAGTGTCCACTTCTGGTTGCCCTCCTACAGAAAAGAAACAGTAGCTTTGGAGAGGGTGCAAAGAAGGCTTACCAGGATGCTGCCTGGACTGGAGAGCTTGCCTTACGAAGAGAGGTTGATTAAGTTCGGACTTTTCTCTCTGAAGAGGACGAGAAAGAGAGGTGACCTAATTGAGGTATGCAAGGTAATGAGAGGCATGGATAGAGTCAATAGCCAGAGACCTTTTCCCAGGGCAGGATTGACTGGGACAAGGGGTCATAGTTTGAAGATATTAGGAGGAAGGTATAGAGGAGATGTCAGAGATAGGTTATTTACACAGAGTTGTGAATGCATGGAATGCGTTGCCAACAGTGGTGGTGGAAGCAGAGACGTTAGGGACATTTAAGCGACTGCAGGACATGCACATGGGCAGCAGTGAATTGAGGGGTGCGTAGGTCAGGTTGTTTTATTTTAGATTAGGAGTAATCCATGACACAACATTGAGGGCCCGAAGGGCCTGTTCTGCACTGTAATTTTCTATGTTCTATCTGTGTGACTAAACCCCAATGGTATTAATTTGTATCAAAGCAAGTAGTGAAATTACTTACATCAATCAGGACAGCAATACCACCAATAAATGCCAGGAGGTAAAATGTACATCGCCAGCTGGAAAATAAGCAAACAATTCATACATCAGAACAACTTCGCTTAAAAACAAACTGACAGCAAAGGGCATATGTACACACACACACACACACAGTAAAGCTGTTGGGTCTATTTTATCAGTATTGCCTTTTTGAAGCAGCTTTCTAACTAATCCCACTTCCTGTCCATTCCTTGTTGCTCAGTGTATTATCCCCAGGTAGTATTACACATTGACATCAGACCCAAGTGTTGTTGGAGAACCGAAACCAAGAATCACAGCCACATTAGGAGAACAATGGTTTTCCACTCTTGCTCATTACAGGTGCAAAACCACATCCCCTAACCAGCTTTAAAAAACATAATTGCACAGAAGTTGAAAATCTAAAATCGAGTGGATCAGGTAGCATTAAGATATCGACATTAGTGGCTGCCTCCTTGGAAAGGTGGTTTCCTTAACAGATGCCACCTGCCTGGTGCAATTATAAGGGGACTGTGGAAATGGCAAGGAGAAAGAGTTAACGCCCCTCCATCTGGCAGAATAAAAATCAAAGTGCACACACTTTTGTCGAGTGATTTAATGTCCACAACCAGGAACTTTCATTCAAATCAGAATGATAATGGAGAAGGCAAGTTTGAGATTTCTTTACAACAGGGTTCATAATATGAAAACTCTCAATACATAGTTTTCAGAGATGTATCAAACTCTATCCTTACTGTTACATTATTGAAAGACCATTCCATAAATCCACTGCCTTATTCTAGCCTGTCTTCTCCACCTGCTTTTCTGTACATGTCGCTCTCCTCTTTCTCATTCTTAACTTCATCCTGCTGTACTAATTTTATCCAGTGAGGGCCAGCTCCATAACATCATAAGGTTGGTCCAGGGTACTGAAGCCCTTACATACGTGGGGTGGCACGGTGGCTCAACGGTTAGCACCTCAAAGTGTCGGGGACCCGGATTCCACCTTTGGGTGATGGTCTGTCGGGAGTTTGTGCTTTCTCCCTATGTCTGTGTGGGTTTCCTCCAGGTGCTCTAGTTTATGCCCAGAGGCGAAAGATATGTAGGTTAGATGGATTGGCCATGCTAAATTGCCCATAGTGTCAAGGGATGTATAGGTTAGCTGGATTAACCATGGAATATGCAGGGGAGAATCTGGATGGCATGTCCTTCAGAGGATTGGTGTAGACTCAATGGGTCAAATGGCTTGCTTCCACATTGCAGGGATACTACGATAATGACCTCCTGTCTGCTCAATATCTCTGGGATCAACCCTGTGTTGACACAGTATGGCCAAGCTGTAGAGACAGGTGAATTTCAATGGACGCTTTTACCCTAAACGTTCAGCCTTGACCTTGGTCCCCAAATTCAGAATTAAATAACTATCCTTTCCCAAAAAAACAGAACACTCCAAAGTAACTAATCCATTAATTAAGGACAAAGCTCTTATTTTAACAGCTAATGATACCTGGAATTACAACTGCAGAATACTACTTAGCAGAGGCTAACCACATTCTACCGTTCAACTGATTTACACCTTCCTCTGTATTATGACGTGGAGGTCAAACCCTTCTGTTAATTAAAACTAAAACACTCATAGAAGCTTGTCTCACCTCGTAAACTGTTAAAAGCGTGAGTGAGTGAAAGAAAACCCACTGTTTAAAATAAAATCAACAATTTATTTTCCGAACACTATACAAAAACTATTAACAAACTTAAGCCCGCCTTTTCTTAACAAACCATCATCTGACTCCAACTCTACAAAAATGCTGCTCCAATAACACAATTACTAAACATTAAATAACGTAATCTCTCCAAGTTTATACAGTTTCTTTTGTCTTCCTTCCATCCTTCCAAATCTGCTGTTTTCTTCTGTCCTTCCGATTCTGCTGTCTTCTCCCTGGGCCGTCTATGAGTTTTTATACTGTGACTCTCTTTGCATAAAATTCTTTGGTACCTTTAATAGTTGGTGCTTTCTGAGATTTCTTTCAGAGCTGTTGGCTCTATTTCAGTGGCAGTTGCTCTCCCCCCGATTTTCAAAAACACTCATTGTTATACCCCTGATTATATCGGAATTTCTTACAGCCCGATTGGTTTCAGGCTGTCAACATCATCAGATTCAAAGATGAGCTTTGAAGGGAGTGTTTGGTTTGAATCAATTAGTCAGATTTGAATTGACGAAACAGTAACCAAAACTCAGGTATCCATTTATAGAGTCATAGAGGTGTACAGCATGCAAACAACCCGTCCATTCTGACCAGACATCCCAACCCAATCTAGTCCCACCTGCCAGCACCTGGCCCATATCCCTCCAAACTCTTCCTATTCATATACCCATCCAAATGCCTCTTAAATGTTGCAATTGTACCAGCCTCCACCACGTCCTCTGGCAGCTCATTCCATACACATACCACCCTCTGCGTGAAAATGTTGCCCCTTAGGTCTCTTTTATATCTTTCCCCTCCCACCCTAAACCTATGCCCTCTAGTTCTGGACTCCCCAACCCCAGGGAAAAGACTTTGTCTATTTATCCTATCCATGCCCCTCAAAATTTTGTAAACCTCTATAAGGTCACCCCTCAGCCTCTGATGCTCCAGGGAAAACAGCCCCAGCCTGTTCAGCCTCTCCCTGTAGCTCAGATCCTCCAATCCTGGCAACATCCTTGTAAATCTTTCCTGAACCCTTTCAAGTTTCACAACATCTTTCCGATAGGAAGGAGACCAGAATTGCACGCAATATTCCAACAGTGGCCTAACCAATGTCCTGTACAGCCGCAACATGACCTCCCAACTCCTGTACTCAATACTCTGACCAATAAAGAAAAGCATACCAAACGCCTTCTTCACTATCCTATCTACCTGCAATTCCGCTTTCAAGGAGCTATGAACTTGCACTCCAAGGTCTCTTTGTTCAGCAACACTCCCTAGGACCTTACCATTAAGTGTATAAGTCCTGCTAAGATTTGCTTTCCCAAAATGCAGCATCTTGCATTTATCTGAATTAAACTCCATCTGCCACTTCTCTGCCCATTGGCCCAGATCCTGTTGTAATCGGAGGTAACCCTCTTCGCTGTCCACTACATCTCCAATTTTGGTGTCATCTGCAAACTTACTAACTGTACCTCTTATGCTCGCATCCAAATCATTAATGTAAATGACAAAAAGTAGAGGATCCAGCACCGATCCTTGTGGCACTCCACTGGTCACAGGCCTCCAGTCTGAAAAACAACCCTCCACCACCACCCTCTGTCTTCTACCTTTGAGCCAGTTCTGTATCCAAATGGCTAGTTCTCCCTATATTCCATGAGATCTAACCTTGCTAATCAGTCTCCCATGGGAGAGTGAGAGCGAGAGAGAACGAAAGAAAAAGAACGAAAAAGAGAGGAAGGAAGGAACAAAAAGGGAAAAACGAAAGAGGGGAAGGGAAGAGAAGGGAAGGGAAGAAGTATAGATGGAGTCAGTGGATAGAAGGCTTGTTCGTGAGATGGACTGGCTGTGTTCACAATTCTCAAAGGTTTCTTACAGTCTTGGGAGGAGCAGTTGCTATACCATGTTGTGATGCATCCAGATGGGATGCTTTCTATGATGCATCCATAATAATTGGTAATAGTAGTATATATTGGTAGTACTATACAAGTAATGGAAAAATCAAAAAGAAGGATTAGTGCAAGCATTTGAGTGAACACCTGTACAGTGTACAATTCTGAATTGTGGAGTTTGGTGTACTCAACTTCTCATTTTAGATCAACAAAGACAAAAGTAGAAAGAAATCTCAATATTTTAATGAAGAGGAATCTTGTGCACACATTGCAGAAAACAAGATTCCTAAAGCAATACGTAGAGAACCCGACTCGGGAGGTTGCAACACTGGACATCCTCTTCGGAAGCGAAGTCCGGTAAGTGACTGAAGTGTCAGTCGGAGAGCACCATGTGCGCCAGAGACCCGGGTTCAATTCCCGACTCAGGCAACTGACTGTGTGGAGTTTGCACGTTCTCCCCGTGTCTGCGTGGGTTTCCTCCGGGTGCTCCGGTTTCCTCCCACAGTCCAAAGATGTGCAGGTCAGGTGAATTGGCCATGCTAAATTGCCCGTAGTGTTAGGTAAGGGGTAAACGTAGGGGTATGGGTGGGTTGCGCTTCGGCGGGTCGGTGTGGACTCGTTGGGCCGAAGGGCCTGTTTCCACACTATAATGTAATCTAATCTAAATGCAGGCAATTGGAACTAACTGAGAGGGCACCATGGTTAGCATGGCCCAGTTGGGCCAAAGAGCCTGTTTCCATGCTGTATTACTTGATGACTCCATAACTAGCGTGCAACTGCACAAGGTATTAGCGAGACCGCAACTGGAGTATTGCGTACCGTTTTGGTCCCCTTACTTGAGGGGACATTTAACTGCATTGCAGACAGTTCAGAGGAGGTTCATTCAATTGATTCCAGAGACGAGGGGTTTTTCTTGTGAAGAGAAATTGAATAGTTTAGCCTTTAGACTCTGGAGTCAAGAATGAAAGGAGATTTACAGAAGAGGTGGTGCTGAAGATCCTAAAACACAAAGGATAATAAATCCCCAGGACTTGATCAGGTGTCTTTGTGGGAAGCTCGGTAAATGAATGCTGGCCCCTTGCTTTGACATTTGTATCATAGAGAGCCACAGGTGAAGCGCCTTAAGACTGGAGGTTAGTTAATTATTTAAGAAAGGCTGCCAAAAAAAAGCCAAGGAACTATAGACCAGTCAGCCTTACGTCAGAGGTGGGCAAATTGTTGGAAGGAATTCGGAGAGGCAGGATTTAGATGCATTTGGAAAGGCAAGGATTGATTAGGGACAGTCAACATAGCTTTGTGCATGGGAAATAGTGTCTCACTAACTTTATTGAGTTTTTTGAAGCAGTGTGTTCTGGACCAGACCAAACCTCCTCAAAATATTCAGAAGCTAGTCTAGACTATAACTTTTTCTTATTTTAAAAAAGGTAAATGTAAACTGTTGCCTTCCAGATGCAATTAAATTCATCAAACTACTGGATTTAAAGCAAAACGTACTTCATTCATCCACTTCAGTTAAAATACAACAATAACAGAAGAACTTAGAATCACTTAACTCTATTGGAAAACTTAACAGAATACGGTAACTATTACTAATTAACTGTTCCAACATAGTAACTTCTCATAAACGCACCCTTGGCAAAAGGCAAGTTCAGAAAGGTGTTTGTTCCACATGGAACTCCAATAGTAGGAGAGGAACCTCCAGCTGTTGGCCGTAACTGCAGGGGGTGGGGGGAGAATATATCTTCCACTTCAAACCCCAACAGCAATTGCTGAAAATAGGAATCAAAAGTCCTGGTTCTGAGAGTTTGACCACACCCATTCAAGTTGCTTCCACTGTTTCAACTGAAACCCAAGGCCTCACAAACTGTTAACTCTAGTGGCTCTGATAGATTACACAACTGCTCGGTCTTAAAACTTCCCAATAAATAAATAAATAAATAAAATGGACAAACTACACCTCTTAAAGCCACAGAATCGTCACAGGTGACAAAGCAGATTGACGAAAGTAGAGCAGTAGATATTGTCTCTATGGACTTCGCAAAGCATTCAACAAAGGTTCCACATGGTAGATTGGTTAGTAAGATTAAATTCATGGGATCCAGGGAAAGCCGGCCAACTGGATACAAAATTGGCTTGAAGGTAGGAGACGGGGTGGTGGTAGACTTTTCAGACTGGAGGCCTGTGACCAGTGATGTGGCACAAAGATCAGTGCTGGGTCCATTCCTTTAAGTCAGTTATATAAATGATTGGGATGTGAGCATAGGAGGTACGGTTAGCAAGTTTGCAGATGACACCAAAATAGGTGACATAGTGGAGAGTGAAGAAGGTTACCTCAGAGTACGACAGGACCTTGATCAGATGGGCCAATGAGCTGAGCAGTGGCAGACAGAGTTTAATTTAGATAAATGTGAGGTGTTGCATCTTGGTAAGGCAAACGAGCGCAGGACTTAGAGTCAATTGTAGGGCCCTAAGTGGTGTTGCCAAATAAAGTGATCTAGTGGGTACAAATACATAGTTCCTCGAAAACGCTGTCACAGATTGACAGGGTGGTGAAGGCAGTGTTTGGCACGCTTGCCTTCATTGGTCAGAACATGGAGTATTGGAGTTGGGACTTCATGTTGTGGCTGTACAGGACAGTGGTGAGGCCACTTTTAGAATGCGGTGTACAATTCTGGTTGCCCTTCTTGAGGAAGGATGTTGTTAAATTTCAGGGTGCAGAACAGATTTACAAGGATGCCAAAACTCAAGGGCATAGGTTTAAGGTGAGATTTAAAAAGGACCCAAGGGGTAAATTTTCATGCAGAGAGTAGTGAGAGTATGGAATGAGCTGCCAGAGGAAATGGTGGAGGTGGGTACAGTTACAACATGTAAAAGGCATTTGGATGGGTATATGAATAGAGCGGGATATGGGCCCAAAATGCTGGCAAATGGGCCTTGGTCAGATTGGGATGTCTGGTTGGCATGGGCAAGTTGGACTAAACAGTCTATTTCCATGCTGTAGGACTCTATTTGATGGAGGTATACAAGATGCTTAAAGGGATTGATAAAGTAGGTGTAGAAAGAATGTTTCCTCATGTGGGGCAATCTAGAATAATAGATCATAATTTTAGGATAAATGGTAGCAGATTTAAAAAGAGATGAGAAAAAATTACTTTTCTCAAAGGCTCATGAATCTGAGAAATTCATTACCCCAGAGTGCAGTGGATACTTAGACATTGAGTAAGTCTAAGGAGCAGATAGACAGATTCTTAATTAGCAATGGGTTGAATAGTTACGGAGAGTGGGGAAGAAAGTGGAGTTTAAGCCAAGATGAGAACAGCCATGATCGTAACTGTGGAGCAGACTAAGGAGCTACTCCTAAGTTTTATGTCGTCATACTTGAATCATGAAGTGTGACGTCTCAAAATGTGACATGACCCATATTGTTATAATTGCTGCAACTGTATTCGTGTTTAAAGACACAGACCATCTCCTGTTCTAGTTTGTGTAACAGATTGTACTAGCTTTAGGAGAAAGGGAGGAAGAGAAATCTTGGGGACTGATTTAGCAGCGTTAGTACAGACGTTTACCCATTAGAAATGTAGGAATGTGAGCAAAAACACAGAATCCACATGGACAGAGGTAAGGAGGATGTGGTCCAATTCTGTACATCTTTTCACAAGTCCCAACACAGTGGTGATGAGGTCAGAGAAAACTGTTGGGAGGTACAATATAGCTCTAATTCTGGTTGATTAGAACTATTCCAGGACAGCTTACCCTTCATTATCTTTATCCAAAATGGAAAATAATTTGGCAAGTTGTTGGACTCCTTCCTAGAATGGCTGTGTAACAAGAGATAACACTGGAAAATTGCATTAATCAATCCAGAAGAAGAAAAACCAACTCTGAGTTATGTTGTGGCACGTTCGCATCGTGTTGTTTGTCTGTTAGGCATCTGCTATCAAGGATCATGGTTCCTGGCATTCCTTTTTTATCTGTTCTTTTGACATCATTCAGAGAACAGAAATCAAGATCACATACTGGATTATCAACCCCATGCTCACAGGGATCAGATTTACGAGAGGAGGAGGAAACCAACAATCAATCCCATTCCTGGATACAATTGGAGAAAGAACACAATAGTGAATGCACTACAGAAGTGTACAGTAAAGCCACACACAGCAACCAGGTCCGGGATTACAACAACCACCACCTAGACACACACAAGAGAAGCTGCATTAGGACCCTATTCAAAAGGGCTACAACACTGCAGAATTTCCAACCTATAAAGAGACGAACCCCTCTATAGAGTATTCACCAAGAACAGATATCCCTGCAACTTCATCCACAGATACCTAACAGACAAACATGACAAGGACATGCCATGAGCTAACTTACTAGCCACGCTTCCTTCCATAAAAATGTCTCGGAACTGACAGCCAGGCTTCTCTAATCGTTGGGATTCATGACAGCCCATAAACCCAAAACCATGCTCAGGCAATAACTCACCAGGTCAAAAGACCTGACACCCATCATGTGCAAGGCAAACATAATTTACAAGATTCCACGCAAAGACTGAATGAAACACTAAATAGGACAAACAGCAGACAACTAGCAATCTGCATGCACAAATACCAACTCGCCATAAACACCATGACCAGCTGTCCCAAGTAGCCCCACACACAGATGACCAAGACCACAAATTCTACTGGGTCAACACTATGATAATAGGACAAGCAGAGGACAGTCAGAGAATTTCTAGAAGCATGGTACTCACCCACAGACTCCATTAACAAGCACATGGATCTACACCCAATTTACCGGCCACTACATAACCAACCGGAACCAGCAACCAGAAGCAGTATGAACAGAACCAAATAAGTTCCAGGAAACATAGTACAGCAGTGTTTCACATGAGGCTCCAAAGCACTGAAGCTATCACCTAGACAGGGGACAAAATGTCTGCAAATCAACTTCCCAGCTTGGTGAATATACCCACAACTACGACAACATCTTGGGTGTTACCACTGACCAAAAAGGATGTGACGAAGAAGATTAATGAAGGCAGAGCAGTGGACATTGTCTATATTCAGTAAGGTGTTCGACAAGGTTCTGCATGGTAGACTGGTTAACAAGGAACACATGGAGAACTAGCCAATTAGATAGAAAATTGGCTCAAAAGGTAGGTGACAGAGGGTGGTGGAAGGTTGCTTTTCAGACGGGAGGCCTATGACCAGTGGTATACCACAAGGATTGGTGCTGGGTCCAGTGCATTTCATCATTTATATAAAATGATTTGGACATGAACATAGAGGTATAATTAGTAAGTTTGCAGATGATACCAAAATTGGTGGTGGTCTGGACAGCCAAGACGACTACCTCAACAGGACCTTGATCTGATGGGCTGAGGAGTGGCAGATGGAGTTTAAATCAAGATAAATGGGAAGTGCTATGTTTTGGTAGGCAAATCAGAGCACAACTTACAGTTAATGATAAGATCCTGGGGAGTGTTGCTGAACAAAGACTCCTTGGAGTGCAAGTTCATAGCCTCTTGAAAGCAGAGTCGTCGGTAGACAGGCAGGTAAAGGCGACATTTGGTACACTTGCCTTTATCTATCAGTGCATTGAGCATATGAGTTGGGAGGTCATGTTGCGGCTATACAGCACATTGATTAGGCCACCTTTTGAATATTGCGTGCAATTCTGATCTCCCTGCGATAGAAAAAATGCTGTTAAACTTGAAAGGGTTCGGAAAAGATTTACAAGGATGTTGTCAGGGTTGGAGAATTTGAGCTACAGGGAGAGGCTGAATAGGCTGGGGTTGTTTTCCCTGGAGTGTGAAGGCTGTGGGGTGACTTCTTAGAGATTTATGAAATCATGAGGGACATGGATAGGGTGAACAGCCAAGGCCTTTTCCTCGGGGTAGCAGAGTCCAAAACTAAATGGCATAGTTTTAAAGCGAGAGGGGAAAAGATTTAAAAGGGACCTAAGAGGCAACAGTTTCATGCAGAGAGTGCGGAGTGTATAGAATGAGTTGTCAGAGGACATGGTAGAGGCTGGTATATTAATAACACTTAAGAGGCATCTGGATGGGTGTATGAATAGGAAGTGTTTGGAGGGAAATGGGCCAAGCGCTGGCAAATGAGATTAGATAAATTTAGGATATCTGGTCAGTATGGACTGTTTCCATACTGTACATCTCTTGTACTCCATGACTCTAAGTAATGCCACACCTCTGCAAGTCATTGGCCAGCCCATATTTGGAGTAGTGTTCAGTTCTGGGTACCTTATTTAAAGGAAGAATGTTAAAGCCCCAGAGAGAGTGTGAAGGAGATTTACAAGAAGGATACCTGGAATGAGGGATTTTATATACAAGCAAAGATTAGAGAAATTTGGCTTATTCTCCTTGGAGCAAGGATGAATATAGAGGTGATCTTATTTGTCAAAATTATAACCAATTTTGACAGGTTTAAGTAGGGTATTCTGTTTTCACTAGTTGGTATGTCAGTCAGTAGGGGTCACAATTTCAAGATTGTCAGCAAGAGGGCTAGAAGTGAAAGGAGGAAGAATTTTTGACTCAGTTGTTAAGATTGAAATGTAATGCCTGGTTGAGATGGATTATATATGTGGATTCAAAAGAGAGTTGGATATATGTTTGAAAGGAGAAAGTGATGACTGGAGATCAGAGTCAAAAAGTGTGGCACTGGAAAAGTACAGCAGGTCAGGCAGCATCCAAGGAGCAGGACAGTTGATGTCTCAAGCATAAGCACTTCATCAGGAGTTTCATTTTTGATGAAGAGCTTATGGTCTAAACTGCAATTCTCCTGCTCCTTGGATGCTGCCTGAACTGCTGTGCTTTTCCAGTGCCACACTTTTTGACAATATGTTTGAAAGGGATGAATTTAGAGGGCTATGGGAATAGGTCTAGAATGTGGGACGAGCTGGGTAGCTTGTTTGGAAGCTGGTACAGACTGAGGAGAAAGTGAGGTCTGCAGATGCTGGAGATCAGAGCTGGAAATGTGTTGCTGGAAAAGCCTGAAGAAGGGCTAATGCCCGAAACGTCGATTCTCCTGTTCCCTAGATGCTGCCTGACCTGCTGCGCTTTTCCAGCAACACATTTCCAGCTGGTACAGACTGGATGTGCTGAATGGCCTCTTTCTGTACTGTAAAATTCTATAATTCTCTCTTGGCATCACTTCTGCGTCCACTTCCCTGTGGCAAGCTCCACATCCCCAGCATCCAAACATGACAAGTTCAACATGACCTTCAAATCAATTTTTGGTCTGTGACTAACTGGATCTTCCAGTGCAGGCAGTGTTCAGCCTCCAGAATCTAATGTAAGCACCAGGGCTCTCTGCTGTGTCTCCAAGACAGGGAGAGGGTCAGTTACTCACCGTTTTCACTCCAGTATCCTAATTGCTGCTGTGTGGTCAAAAGACAAGACAAGTGTTGGCTCTAACATCCCTGAAAGTTAAACCCTGTGTGGGCCCTCACTTTGTGGCCTCTTGGACAAAGGGGCAGTTTCTTACTTCTATATTCCAGCATGAGGAAATGAGAAGACAGGGAAGTAAATCGGCATGTACTTAATTGTTCAAACTAATCGACAATCAGTTCTACAAAACAGCTCCATTTGAATCTCAATGAAATATCCACTTAATTTTCAAACACTGGGAATCTAATATCTTTGAGCAGATGGCAGGTGTTAGATTAATGCATACTATGCTACACTGAAGAGGAAATTCATAAATTCAGGATCAAACCAAATGTCCCTATTTGTCTTAGTCTTGCTTTGAATAATAACACTGAGCTGCCTCAATTGCCAATTTATGGTAACAGATTGTACAGGGATTGTCCAATTTTCTTTTGCATTTTAATATTGACCTACTGTTTCTGTATCATAGTCTGTGTGATCCAAGTCATCAAACTCCCTTCAGAGAAAAGGCTTCCTCCATCTCAACTATACCACACTGAAATGTCCAATCTAGCAAGAATGTAACAGCAATCCTTGAATTGGAAAAGGAGGTTATTTCCTTGTTTTCTAAATGCAGAAGGGCTCTTACACACAACTGAACATTTTTTATTTCATCACCAAGTCACCAGTAATGTGGGTTTTTTCAAATTAATAACTACGACCAGTAGATTAATCAAATGTAAAACACAGTATTTTAATTGCAGAGCCCCTTAAGGGCAAGGCAGACCATGAAAGCTGTCAGAGATGCAAGGAGAGGAGGGGAGTTGTAAATCAAAATAGAGTTGGAAGGAGCTGGTATAAAAGTGTTTTTTCCTAGTACTATAGTAGTGCAGCACCCAACCTGTTGTCATTTTTTTTGTGTTTTTTCTGTTCCTGCCGAAGATTAGTTGACCCAAGGCAGGTTAGGATGGGCTGGCACATTGTCAGCAGACTCTGGGGAGAGTGCCATTTTTTCAATTGGCCTAGAATGAATTCCTATTGAGGGGAGCAGTTGTAATAACAACGTATATATAGAAGCACCTCTAAAAGAAAACAATCCAAGATGCTTCCCAGGAGCATTAACACAAAATATGACATTAAGCCACATCACAGTCCCGATGACCAAAATTTTAGCCAAAAAAACATGTGTTTTAAGGTGTGGTTTAAAAAGAGGGAAGTGAGGTAGAGAGATGTAGGGAGAGAATTCCAAAGCATTGATCCCAGCCAACTGAGGGCATTGCCAGCATAGAAGTGATTAAAAATCAGGGATGCTCAAGAGACCAGAATTACAGGAAAACAGATCTTGGAGGGTAGAAGGAATTTGAAAGAATTGGAGGGGCCAAGGCCAAACAGGGATTTGAAAACAAGGATTTTATAATCAAGACACTGCTTGAACCAGAGTCAGCAAGTACAGGCCTCATAGGTGAATGACCAGCAGAGTTCGGGAATGAACTGAAGTTTGCAGATGGTAGAATGTCTAAGACCAGCCAGGAGATGATTGGAATAGTCAGGTCCAGAGGGAATGAAGACAGGAGTGAGGGTTTCAACAGCAGGTGATGTTATGGGGATAGAAACAGGCAATCTTAGTGATGGTGCAGAAGTGAGCTTGGATGTTCATCCCAAAGTCCAATGTGACAGCAAGGTTATAAACAGAGTGATTTCAACTCAGACTGCTTTCATGGAGACAGATGGAGCAGGAGCTCAGACAGAGTTTGGAGCAGGAACCAGAAGTGATGGTTTCAGTGTTTCAACATTTCATTGGAGGAAATTTCTGCTCATCCACTACTGGATGTTAGATTAGCATCTGATAATTCAGCAACAGTCCAGGAGCTGACAGATGATGGAGAGGTCAAGCTGAGTGCCAGCAGAATTGAAAATAAAATGGAACATGAAAATGAAGACAATTTCAGATGGTGTAACTGAGGAGCATGGTGTGGATGAAAAATAGGAAGCAGCAATGTTAGACACTCAGGGGATACCAGATGTAACACTGCAGGGGCAGGAAGAGAAGCCCTTGCAAGTGATTGATGGATGACAATGGAACCAAGTGAGAGCAGTCTGGCCCAACTGGAAAACACTGGATTGGAGAACGATGGTATGGTCAAGAGCATCAAAGCTTCAGGAAAGCTGAGGAAAGTGAACCTTTGTCACAGCAACATTGTTGTCACTTTAATAAGGATACTTTCAGGATTGAGGAGGGGATGAAAGGTGACTGGGAGAGATTCAAACTGGAGGTTATGGAAAAGATAAGAATGGATTTGGGAGACATGTTCAAATACTGAAGCAGAGCTGAAAAATGTGTTGCTGGAAAAGTGCAGCAGGTCAGGCAGCATCCAAGGAGCAGGAGAATCGACGTTTCGGGCATGAGCCCTTCTTCTTATGCCCGAAACGTCGATTCTCCTGCTCCTTGGATGCTGCCTGACCTGCTGCGCTTTTCCAGCAACACATTTTTCAGCTCTGAAGTCGTCACTTTTTTCAAACACTGAAGCAGTCCATGGCCAACGCAACAAGATCTGGACAATATACAGGCTTGAGCTGAACTAAGGTTTGTGCCACATAAATGCCAGGCAATGACCATCACCAATAAGAGAGAAACTAACCACTGCCCCATGACATTCTTTACCATTCCTCCACGATCAACATCCTGGAGATGTCCATTGACCAAAAACTGAAGTGGATCAGCTGTAGAATTACAAAGGGAACAAAATTACATCACAGACTAGGAATCCTGCAGCAAGTAAATCACTTCTGACTCATCAAAGCCTGTCCACCATCGACAAAGCTCAAGCCAGCCATGTGATGGAATACTCCCGACTTGCCGGTGGACTGCAGCTCCAACAACACCCAATAAGCTTGACACCACCCAGGGTAATGCAGCCTACTTGACTGGCATCACATCCACAAACATTCACTCCCTCCAACACTGACATTCAGTTGCAGTGTGTGTGCTGCAGTAACTCACTAAGACTCATTGGACAGCACCTTCCAAATCCATGACCACTATTATCTAGAAGTAAGAGTGCAGCAGATACATGGGAACACCACCACCTGCAACTTCCTCTCCAACCTATTCAGCATCCTGACTTGGAAACATATTGCCATTCCTCAGTAACGCGGAGTCAAAATCCTGGAACTCCCATCCAAACAACATTGTGGATGCTCCTGTATTGCAATAGTTTAAGCAGGCAGCTCACTGCAACATTCTTGTGGATAATAAATCTTAACCAGCAATGTTCACATTCCACAGTGGGATAAAACAAAAATTTTGTATTATTTAAACAGATGCATTACTGGTACATCTTGCTGCTGGAAGGTCGATCTGATTCTTGGGATATTCAGTTGTATAATTAGTTTCAGAGATTAACTGAAATGCTATAATATAGTTTCATTTTAAATGTCAAAAAGGATGATTCCTTTTCACACATAATAGGAAAATCCTCATGGAAGAATATTGTCAATCAGTAGACAAAAGTTACACCGTGTTTCGGTGCTCACCACGCAGTGATATTGCATAGATATGTTGAGCCAGCACAGGGATTTTGCCAGAGCTGCTCAACACAGCCAAGGACACTGCTGCTCTTGGAAATTAAGCCCAGTCCAATTGCGAGGGGAAGGGTTAAAAAAAAAAGGAAAGACTTTTTAATGACATAATGATGTCCCAAAGCACTTTCCCAACAGGAAAGCGGTTTTCTGAAGAACAGTTACGGTTATACCACAGAAAATGCATAGCAGGATCCCACAAACAACAATACAACATGAGAAGATAAACCACTGTTTGGAACATTCTTGAGAGACAGGCAATAGTTCAGTGATTAACAAAGGAAGGTGAAAGTGATGCAGCAAATGTGCAAGAAACAATTTACAAATCAGTAAAGTCACCATGCTGGTACAGAGTCTTGACAAAGAGAGGGATACGGAGCATTATTCCAAGGCAATTGATTACTTACCTGGGCAGCATCACATCTCTTGTCAAATGAAACCTGAGGAGGGTGGAAATCAACCTGTAGTGGCTATGATCAATTACACAAATGGGCTGCAGACATGGTCAGGTTAGAAGCTGTTTTGCAGTCAGAGAATTAACAGAGACAGCTTATGTAGCTTCTTCATTTCTGCTCTTACGACCTAGGGCGTGAGAATTGCCCAGCAATATATTTCAGGTTCAAGTACCATTCTGGACACTAGAACTCAAAATCTTAGCTGACATTTCCATTGTAGTAGAGAGGGAGTCCAGCACAATTCGATGTGGTGAGCTTCAGATAAGATATTAAAAGCAATAGGCCTGGCCTATGCTTAGGGGAATGTTATTCCCTCAGCTAACATCACTAAAGCACAGAATCTCATTATTCATCCCATCCAACAGGAGCTTGCCATGCATAAATTGACTGTCACATTTCCTACATGATGCACAGTTTCAAAAGTCCTTCAGTGGCTTTGCAGTGCTTTAGGATGTTCAAAAGGTGTGAAAATTGTTATTAACTGCAAACCTCTTTATAAACCAAACTGTTCATTTGCTTTTATTCCTTGCCTGTTATATCCCAGTTCTGCTCAGTCACCACTGTCTCTTTTCCTTAGGTACTGTAACATTATTTGTCACAAACAAGCAGAATACAACCTATAACACATCAGACCTTTGGGCTCCACTCTCAGCCCATACTGCAGTGTTTCCTTTTCAAACCAAGCATCACCAACAGCTTTTATACAAGGACAATGGCATTCAACAATTGCAAATTTCTGAGCTGCAGGGGCAGGTAATGTTCTATGTATAAAATACCCTCAAGTCAATACAGCATTATTTTTGAGCCAATTGGGTAAGATCCATAGGCAAGAAACATTTCCAAAGGTTTGGAAATCCCTCCCAGCCCAGAGCAAATATCAGGGTAATAAATGTTCAAAGAGAAGAGAGGGAAAGGCAAAGATTGTAGCAAAACAGTGAGCAAAGTGTGCTGGATTAGGCCAAGTTGTAATCAGCACTATGGGTGTACCTATCCACACAGCCACAGCACTTGAAGAACATCACTCCTGACAGCCTTCTCCAGGGCAATTAGGGGCAGACAATAAATGCTTGCCCAGCCATTGAAGCCCCACATCCTTTTAACAAACAAGTTAAAAGGTAAACGTACACAGAGTTGCTATTTTCAGCAGCATGGAATTAGAGAGATTGAATTGGATGCTTCAAAAAGCAGACATCCCCAGTGAGATTTGGAGATGACGGTCTTGGACTGTTGGACTATAACCTGATGTTGGGTGATTTTTAACTTTGTATCCCCAGTGAGAGGTTTTGCTCACTGATATTATAACATTGTGTTTGGTTCAAGGAGCAGACAACTCCAGTTTTCACAATGTATCAGATGGATTATTCTAAGTTGCATTGTGCCCCACAATATACAGTGCCCAAGTTTGGCAAGCATTCACTTATATCAATAATAATTAACCAAATCCAGAGATTTACAGAAAGTAAACGTGTAACCAAATATTCGCAAGCTCATTTACACTTTGTAGGAAGTCTCCCCTGTTTTCATCAGTACAGCTCACTGTCACTTTCTCCAAGGCAATTAAAGATGGTCAAAATAGGCTGGCCTGGCTAATGAACCCTATGAACAAAAGAATAAATTGAAAAAGTCGCAATTAGTAATTTGAATCTCCAAACCAAACAAATTCAGGATTGGTGATGGCTAGCAGCAGGGGACATAGCTTTAAATTGAGGGGTGATAGATATAGGACAGATATCAGATGCAGTTTCTTTACTCAGAGTAGCAAGGGCATGGAACGCATTACCTGCAACAGTAGTAGACTCACCAACTTTAAAGGGCATTTAAATGGTCATTGAATAGACATGAATCAGAATGAAATAGCGTAGGTTAGATGGGCTTCCGATTGGTTCACAAGTCAGCGCAACATCAAGGGCCGAAGGGCCTCTACTGTAATGTTCTATGTAAAAGATGCCTCCTGAAAGGGAAACAGCTATCTGAAATTGACGAGAATTGGAAACACCATTGGAAACTTACCAAGCTTCTCGAAACTTTTTCATCAAACTTGGTCTTTCTTGATTGCGCCGCCTTCTAAACCATCTCTCGACCATCCGTACTGTCCAACTGCATTTCTTTGACAAACCTTCTAACTGTGACTGCAAATTTAACAGGAAAATCATAAATAACTGCTTGGTTTAATGTATATTCCCCAACGCCAAAAGGGACTCCTTTTTCAATCTCCCTACTTAACATGCCCCTTGAGTGATGCAGTCACTTGGTAACATGATTGTATCTAAATTTGTTTAGGGCTTTCCTCATCAGAAAGTAAAAGGCAATATAAAAACATGGAACATAAGACCTAGAAACAGGAGTAGGCCATTCGGCCCTTCGAGCCTGCTCTGCCATTCAAGATGATCATGGCTGATCTTTTTGTGGCCTCAGTTTCACTTACCCACCCTCTCACCATATCCCTTAATTCGTTTATCATTCAATAAAAAAAAATCTACCTTAGCTTTAAAAACATTTACTGCAGTAACATCCTCTACTTCACTGGGCAGGGAATTCCATAGATTCACAACCCTCTGGGTGAAGTTCCTTCTCAATTCAGTCCAAAATCTACTTCCCCTAATTTTGAAACTATGCCACCTTGTCCTAGTTTCTCCTGCCAATGGAAACATCCTCTCTATGTCTATCTTAACTATTACCTTCATAATTGTATTTTCAATAAAGATGCCCCGATCTTCTAAATTCCAATGAATGTAATCCCTGTCGACTCAGTCTCTCCTCGTTAGCCAACCCCCTCAATTCCAGAGTCAACCTAGTGAACCTCCTCTGCACCCCCTCCAGTGCCAGTACGTCCTTTCTCAATTAAGGAGGCCAAAATTGCACACAGTACTCCAGGTGCTGCCTCACCAGCATCTTATCCAGCTCAACATAACCTCCCTGCTTTTAAACTTAATCCCTTTAGCAATGAAGGGCAAAATTCCATTTGCCTTCCTAATTACTTGCTGTACCTGCATATCAATCTTCTGCAATTCATGCACATGGACACCCAGGTCCTCTGCATATCAGCATGCTGCAACTTTTTACCATTCAAGTAATAGTCCTTTTTACTGTTCCTCCTACCAAAATGGATGACTTCACATTTATTAACATTATATTCCATCTACCAGGCCTTTGCCCTCTCACTCAGAGTATCTATGTTCCTCTGCACGCTTTGCTCTGCCACTCATCTTAGTGTCATCTGCAAACTTGGACACCCTACACGTGGTCCCCAACTTCAAATCGTCTATGTAACTTGTATATAACTGCAGTCTCAACACTCATCCCTGAGGCACACCATAGTTACTGATTGCCAACCAGAACAGCACTCATTTATCCCCACTCTTTGTTTCCTATTAGTCAACCAATCCTCTGTCCATGCTGATACTTTACCCATAACGCCATGTATCCTTATCTTACGCACCAGCCTCTTGTGCGGCACCTTGTCAAACACCACTTCTATCGGGTCCCATTGTCCATCAGGGTCCTGTTGTCCACCGTGTTCATAACGTCTTCATAGAATTCCAGTAGATTAGTTCAGCATGACCTGCTCTTCATGAACCCATGCTGCTTCAGCGCAACAGGACGATTTCTATCCAGATGTCTTGCTATGTCTTCCTTGATAACAGACTCAAGCATCTTCCCCACTACAGAAGTTAAGCTAACCAGTCTATAATTCCCCATCTTTTGTTTACTGCCATTTTTAAACAGCGGCGTCACATTTGTTGATTTCCAATCTGTTGGAATACCCTAGAGTCCAGTGAATTTTGGAAAAGTGGATTTGCTATTTCTCCTGCTATCTATTTTAGTACCCTGGGATGCATTCCATCAGGGCCAGGAGACGTGTCTATCTTTAGCTCCATTATCTTGCCCAAGACTACCTCTTCCGTGATCATGATTGTGCTCACCTACCTTTGATTCTTTGTCAATTCCAGGCATGTTATTAATGTCCTCCACTGTGAAGACCGACAAAATTTTTGTTCAATGTCTCGGCTATTTCCTCATATTCCATGACTAAACGCCCCTTCTTATCCTCTGAAGGACCAATGTTACTTTAGCCACACTTTTTCATTTTATATATTTATAAAAACTTTTGCTATCAGTCTTTATACTCTGTGCTAGTTTTTTCCTTATGTTCTATCTTACTTTCCTTTATAGCTCCTTTTGTGGCTGTTGACCTTTAAAACTTACCCAATCTTCTAGTTTCCCACGAACCTTGGCCATTTTGTATGCCTTCTCTTTCAATTTGATAATCTCCCTTATTTCCTCAGACACCATAGCAGATTACCCCTTTTCTTACCGTCCTTCCTGTTCACTGGAATATACTTTTGCTGAGCACTTTGGAAAATTGCATTGAAAATCCTCCACTGCTCATCAATTGACTCACCATAAAGTCTTTGCTTCCAGTCTACTTTAGCCAAATTCTACCTCATCCTGTCGTTGTCTCCTTTGTTTAAGGGCAGGACCCTGGTATTGGTTCTTATCTTTCCACTTCCCATCAGTATTCTAATTTCTAAGGCACCCTCAAATTACAAACATCTGACTTACAACACTAATACTTCTGAATGCAATCCCATACAGGAGTGTGTCAACATTAATTTTAAAAGATCTTTGCCCTTATCAATGGTATTTTAAATGGTCATGCATGGTGGTCTAACTTGCAAACAAATTGACTTGCAAATGGACTCCAGAAGGGAACCCATTCACAACCCAAGGACAGCCTGTATATAAGCCAAAGACCTATGTGTGTGTGTGTACATAAAATATATCATAGCTATCTAATTCTGGCATTTTGAGCATTTCCAATTTTAAGTGGTGCATCATTGGCAGCCATGTCTTCAGTTTCCCAGACCCTGGGTCTTTCTACACCTCTCCACATTCCTACCTTATTCTCCTCCTACAAGACACTCATTTAAGCTTGCTGCTTTATTATCGATTTAAGCTTTGAGGCTTTATAACTCCTTTTGCTTCCCAATCTTCAAATCTGTTTCTCTAACTCAAACTCATTGCAGGCTACTTGTGTAGATCGGGAGGGTCTGGCATAAATTTCTGGGGCATTTCACTTGCTAATTGGAACTAGCCAAGAGGGCACTATTGTCAGCATGGACCAGTTAGACCAAAGGGCCTGTTTCCATGCTGTATTACTCTATGACTTGATGACTATCAATATGGAGTATGCACGTTCTCAGAGTCTGCTTGGGCTCTGGTTTCCTCCCACAGTCCAAAGATGTGAAAGTTAGGTAGACTGGTCATGCTAAATTGTCCATAGGGTTCAGTGATGTGTAGGTTACAGGTAATGCAGGGTTATAGGGTTGGGGAATGAGTCTGGGTGAAATGCTGTTTGGAGGATTGGTGTGGACATGTTAGGCCAAATGGTCTGTTTCCACACTGTATGGATTCTATGATTCCATGATACTTGCCACATTTAGAGAAAACAAGTTTTCTGCTGAGCTACAAAGTTGTTGTAGACATATGTTATCAAGCTTGTGGCACTTGGGTCTCTGAGCAAAGCTGTCACAAATTGCTCTCACAACCAGCTCCACTTGTTTGGGATGAGAGATGGGATTGAGAGTTTAAACAGAGATGTGGGATCATTGCAGAACTTAGGGAATCCTACTTGGTGCTACTTCCAGAAGGACAGAGGATCATTAAAAGTGAGAGACTGGCAGAGAGCAAGAGCACCATCACTCAATCCACCTTGAGCAACAACTGGGGGTTACCAGAACTATAGCTTTAAATTGAGGAGTGATAGATATAGGACAGATGTCAGAGGTAGTTTCTTTACTCAGAGGAGTACGGGTATGGAATGCTTTGCCTCAACAGTAGTAGATTCGCCAACTTTTAAGTACATTTAAGTCGTCATTGGACGAGCATATGGACGTACGTGGAATAGTGTAGGTTAGATGGGCTTCAGATTGGTATGACAGGTCGGCGCAACATCGAGGGCCGAAGGGCCTGTACTGCGCTGTAACGTTCTATGTACATGCGGGGATGGCTCAGTGGTTAACACTGCTGCCTCACAGCGCCAAGGACCTAGGTTCAATTCCTGAGACCGTCTGTCTGTGTGGAGTTTGGACATACTCCCCGTGTCTGCGTGGGTTTCCTCCAGGTCTTTCAGTTTCCTCCCACGGTCCAAAGATGTGCGAGTCAGGTGAATTGGCCATGCTAAATTGCCCACAGTGTTAGGTGCATTCATCAGGGGTAAATATAGGGTAGGGGAATGGTCTGAGTGGGTTACTCTTTGGAGGGTTGGTGTGGACTTGTTGGGCTGACGGGCCTGTTTCCACACTGTAAGGAATCGAATCGAATCTAAAAACCATTGATCAGAAACTGAAACTGGATTAGCCATATAAATAGTGACTAAAAAAGCAGGTCACACACAAGGAATCCTGCAATGAATTATTCAACCAGAGAGCTAATCCACAAAGTTTTCATAATCTGAACACCTTCACATTTCACAACTCACATCCACAGCCTCGACCTAGAAACTTTCAATCCTCTCAAAACCTCTTAACAATACAGCCGGTAGGATCAGAAATAATAAATAAAAATCATGATCTTGTATTTGTTTAATATGTCCAAGTGCATTCAGAATAATCAGCAGTGTGCTTAACTTTCTGCATAAGAAAATTGACAGCAATTTTCAAATTCAAATGCAAACTTACCCTTGTTGGATGCTTTGATGTGGAGACAAAAAATTTTTCTAAAACCACATTATGTGTGACCTTCAATCTTATTTGATCCTTAACCCCTAGTAATTTGGCAAGAGGTGTAGCAATATACCTGTAAAAGTAAATGCATTTTTATAAAACCTGGAGTTATAATTTTTTTTCCCTCATTGTACCAGCTCTTTGTTAGATCTTATCAATTAATCCTACCTGCCTGCTCTGTCCCTAAAGCTATGCAATATTTCACATTTCACAGGTTTATCCAATTTTATTTTAAAAGTTACAAATAAATCTATTGCCATTCACTGTTTAGGCATCGCAAGGTCAATCATGACAATTTGCACAACAGAGTACCTTGCCAACCTTCCTCTTTGTTCTCCAAATAAATGTAAAACTTTTCTAATTACTACACTGCAGCAAAGACAGAACATGTATCTTTTGTTTGTTCAGTTAAAACCCTTTATGATCTTGAACACCCCTTATTAAATTTCCCCATAATCTCAGCAGCTCTGGAGAGAACAATCCTTATTCTTGCTCGTCTCTTCACATGACTAGAGTTCCTCATTTCTGGTACTGTTTCATCACATCTCTTCTGCATCTGCTCCAAGGTCTTGGCATCCTTCTAAAAAGTTTCATTGTCAGAATAAGATGTACACTCCAATTAAGGTGTAACCAGCAATTTACAAAGATACGTCATAGAGATGTACAGCATGGAAACAGACCCTTCGGTCCAACCCGTCCATGTTGACCAGATATCCCAACCCAATCTAGTCCCACCTGCCAGTACCTGACCCATATCCCTCCAAACCCTTCCTATTCATATACCCATCCAAATGCCTCTTAAATGTTGCAACTAGGGAGGGGGGGGGGGGGGTGGGGGAGGAGATGTAAAAAGAGACCAGAGGCATATCTTTTCTATACAGAGTGTGGTGGGTGCATGGAATGATCTTCCAGAAGCGGCGAAAGTGGTAGGATTGGAACATTTAAAAGGCACCCAGATGGGTACAGATGGTTCCGTTATAACGCGCGTTTCATAAACGCGAATCCGCTGTAATGTGATTGACAAATTGGGGATGCTCGTTCGAAAGCGTCAACACTGAAATCATTTGTTGGCTGTAACACTAATACAGCTCCAACATTTCAAACGCCATTTCTAAAATGCAATGCTTCTATAACATGGGGTTGCATAAGAACACAACCATTGCGTTACAGAAAAACTGACTGGATATGGATACAAAGGGTTTAAAGGGATATGGGCCAAATGTTGGCAAAATGTGACTAGGTCAGATTGGGATGTCTGATCAACATGGACGAGTTGGACCGAAGGGTCTGTTTTTGTGCTGTACAACAGACTAAAACTGGCTCGGTCACTGTTTTTGGAAGTAATTATTAATCTGCCTTGTTTGAATCAGGGAATCTGACTGATGCTTTTAGCACAAGTTACAACACTCAGTTTGGGGTAATTACAAAACGGCTTAAGTGTTGGACTGGTGTGGACAAAGTTAAAAATCACAACACCAGGTTATAGTCCTGGTGTTGTGTGGTTTTTAACTTGGCCTTCCCCAGTCCAACATTGGCACCTCTACATCATGGCTACCACTGACATCACTAACTGCCGGCTCAAAGTACAGTGTTGGACTATAACCTGGTGTTGTGTGATTTTTAGTTTAACCTCAATGGACGCTGCATGTTGTGTGTTCTGCTTACATTCTTGCATAAAATAGGAAATGCAAACTCAGAGACCGGTTAAGTGATTTGACTTTAAAAAGTCAAATAGAACTGAATTTCTCTTTTTAAATAGGTCATATGTTTTCAAAATGTAGCCTAGAAAGAGAAATCCAGTCCCACTTACAGGATTTCTAGTACTGATTGGATTTACTAACCACTTTGATAAACTATGATCAGAAACAAAAAAAAAACAGAAAATTTAAATTCTCAGATTTCCAACATCTTCAGTTGTTTTTTTTATTTTTATATGATCATATAAATTAGGCCTCTCGAGCCTGCTCTACCATTCAGTAAGTTTATGGCTTATGTGTTGATTTGAGAAATTTCATATTCTCAATCTTAGAACATAGAACATTACAGTGCAGCACACGCCCTTCAGCCCTTGATGTTGCGCAAACCTGTGAAACCAATCTGAAGCCCATTTATCCTACACTATTCCAATATCATCCATGTGTTTATCCAGTGACCATTTAAATGCTCTTAAAAGTTGGGGAGTCTACTTCTGTTGCAGACAGGACGTCCCATGCCCTTACTACTCGGAGTAAGGAAACTACCTCTGATCTCTGTCCTAATCTATCACCCCTCATTTAAACGATGTCCCCTTGTGCTAGCCACCACCATTCGAGGAAAACGGCTGACTGTCCACCCTATCGAACCCTCTGAACATCTTACTTCTCTCAATTAACTCACTTCTCAACCTTCTTCTCTCTAATGAAAATGGCATCAAGTCCCTCAGCCTTTCCTTATTTGCTCTGCACCCTTTCCAACGCTTCCACATCCTTCCTATTATACGGTGACCAGAACTGGACACAATACTCCAAATGCAGCCGCACCAGAGTTTTAGTACAGCTGTAACATGACCTCAACACTCTGAAATTCAATCCCTCCACCAATAAAAGCTAACACACCATATGCCTTCTTAACAGCCCGATCAACACGGGTGGCAACTTTGAGGGATCTAAACACCAAGATCTCTCTGCTTATCTACACTGCCAAGAATCTTACCATTAGCCCATTACTCTTTATTCCTGTTACTCCTTCCAATGTGAATAACCTCAAACTTTTCCAGATTAAACTTCAGTTTCTACCTCTCAGCCTAGCTCTGCAACTTATCTATGTCCTTCTGTAACCTGCAACATTCTTCAGCATTGTCCGCTACTCCACCGACCTTAGTGTCATCCGCAAATTTACTAACCTATCCTTCTCTGTCCTCATCCAGGTCATTTATCAAAATGCCAAAACAGATCCTTGCAGTACACCACTAGCACCTAAGCTCCAGGATGAACATTTTCCATCAACCACCACCCTCTGTCTTCTTTCAGCTAGCCAATTTCTGATCCAAACTGCTAAATCACCCTCAATCCCATGCAACTGTATTTTGTGCAAAACCATAGGGAACCTTACCAAACGCTTTACTGAAATCCATATACACCACATCAACAGCTTTAACCTCATTCATCTGTTTGGTCACCTTCTCAAATAACTCAATAAAAGGTTTGTAAGGCATGATCTAACCTTCACAAAATCATGTTGACTATCCCTAGTGAACTTATTCCTTTCTAAATGATTATAAATCTTCTCTTATAAACCTTTCCAAAACTTTACCCACAACTGAAGTAAGGCTCACTCGTCGATAAGTACTAGGGTTATGCCTACTCCCCTTCTTGAACAAAAGGATATTTGCTATCCTCCAGTCTTCTGGCACTATTCCTGTAGACAATGTCGACAAAGTTCAAAGGCAAAGGATCGACAATCTCCTCCCAGGTTTCCCAAGTATCCTAGGATAAATCCCATCTGGTTCAGGGGACTTACCTATTTTCACACCTCCAGAATTGCTAATACCTCCTCCCTATGAACCTCAATCCTGTCCAGTCTAATAGCCTGAATCATCGTATTCCCCTTGACAACCCTGTCTTTTTCCAGTGTGAATACTGATGAAAAATATTCATTTAGTACCTTTCCTATATCCTCAGACTCCACACACAACTTTCTACTACTATCCTTGACTAGCCCTAATCTTACTCTAGTCAGTCTGTATTCCTGATCTACCGATAGAAAGCTTTAGGGTTTTTTTTTTATCCTACCTGCCAAAGACTTCTCACGTCTTCTCCTGGCACTTCTTAGCTCTCTCTTCAGGTCCTTCCTGGTGGGCTTGTAATTCTCAAGTTCCCTAACTGAGCCTTCACGTCTCACCCTCACATAAACCTTCTTCTTCCTCTGAACTAGAGATTCAACTTCTTTAGTAAACCATTTTTCCCTTGCTCGACCACTTTCTCCCTGCCTGACAGGTACATACTTATCAAGGACACACAGTAGCTGTTCCTTGAACAAGCTCCACATTTCAATTGTGTCCATCCCTTGCAGTTTCCTTCTCCTTCCTATGATTCCTAAGTCTTGCCTAAATGCCTAGTTGCCTTTCCCCCAGCTATAACTCTTGCACTGTGGTACACAATTCTCCCTTTAATTCTCCCATCGCTATAATTAAAAAAACTGAATTGTGGTCACTATCACCAAAGTGCTCACCTACCTCTAAATCTAGGATCTGGCCTGTTTTATTACCCAGTAGCAAATCCAATATGGCCTCGCCCCTTGTTGGCCTATCTACATATTGTGTCAGGAAACCCTCCAGCACACATTAGACAAAAAAAAAGGATCCATCTCAAGTACCTGGAACTCCAGCAGCATTTCCAGCCAATATTTGGAAAGTTAAAGACCCCCTTAACAATTACCCTTATACTCTCGCTCCTATCCAGAATCATTGTTGTAATCCTTTCCTCTACATCTCTGGAACTTTTCAGATGCCTATAGAAAATTTCCACAGTGACCTCTCCTTTCCCGCTTCTAACCTCAGCCCACACTATCTCAGTAGATGGGTTCTCATTAAATGTCCTTTCTGCCACCATAATATTGTCCTTGACTATCAATGCCACATCTCTCCCTCTTTTATCAGCTTCCTTGTTCTTACTGAAAGATCTAAACCCTGGAACCTGCAACAACCATCCCTGTCCCTGCTCTATCCACGTCTCTGACATGGGTAAAAACAAGAACTGCAGACGCTGGAAACCAGATTCTTGATTAGAGTGGTGCTGAAAAGTACAGCAGTTCAGGCAGCATTCGAGGAGTCTCTGAAATGGCCACAACATCGAAGTCCCCAGTACCAATCCATGCTGCAAGTTAAGCCACCTTATTCCAGATGCTCCTGGCGTTGAAGTAGACACACTTCAAACCACCTTCCTGTCTGTCGGCATACTGTTGCTACCTTGAAATGTTATGTTATTTGGGCCCTGACTATTCTCAACCTCCTGTACACTGGAGCTACAATTTAGGTTCCCATCCCTCCCCTGAATTAGTATAAACCCTCCCGAATGGGACCAGCAAATTCCTCCCACCCAGAAAGAATATTGGTACCTCTCTGGTTCAGCTGTAGACCGTCCTGTTTCTAGAGGTTTGACCTATCCCAGAATGAGCCCCAATTATCCAGGTATCCAAATCCCTCCCTCCTGCACCATCCCTGTAGCCACGTGTTCAATGGCTCTCTCTCCCTATTCCTCACCTCATTAGCACGTCTTTACTTTGCCTTGCCTGTATGATCATGAATGATAAGTATGCCATTTATTTCTTAACACCTTCTTTGATTTCTTCACGAAATCGTTTCACTCTCTGGCTTCATTGTGAAGGTTAGAGGCAGAAAGCGATAAAAATAATACCAACTCTTAAATTCTTCTCAAGGTCACACACCATCCTGTCCTGGGCATACACCAATGTTTCTTGTTGCCGGGTCAGAAGCTTGGACCTCCCTCCCTAACAGCATTCTGCAAGAGCCTTCAACACACAAACTGCAGCCATTCAAGGTGGTGATTCATACCACCACTTCGATCGTAATTAGGAATAGGTAATAAATGCCTAAACAAATAAATAAAATCTATTACTGAACCCTTAATTTAGTATATTGAAATCAAATTATAATGTGACACTGCGAACAGTTGGTCTGAGAGCATATTACAAGAGGATTCTGTGATGGAGCAGTGCACCTTGGCTATAATGATGCATAAGCATTTTTTTTTAAGTTAACCAATTAATCAGTCTCTCAGAATTTTCATTTTCTATTTTATGCAAAAAAACATAAGCAGAACATAAAACATGCAAAGACTACTGAGATTAAGCTACCCTGTGACTACCCCAAACTATGGGGTTTCCTTTCTTTATTGTACTGAGTGCCTTAACTCATGCCAAAGTGATTCCTACTGCAACATTAGCTCAAGTAGTAGCCAGTTTTGGCCACAGGTCAATCCCTCAAATAGTTTATACATTTTTTTAAAAAGTAGCCTATTTGAGGGATTGACATGCGGCCAAAATTGGCTAACAGATTAGTTTGCTCTGCAGTAGGAGTCACTGTCAGAATTTTATCTACTCTCAGGGGACAGCAAAGTTAAGTGTGCAAGTAAAATTGTGAGGTGTTGGGGGTGGATAAGTTTCTCTGCCATATTACATTGTCATGGTTTTACTGACAGTGGAAATGGGATCCACCAGGAAGATGGACATTTCACTAATTACGTACAGGTCCCTTTGAGGGCTGAACAAGGCCGCTGGTAATTTCATTCTCCACTCCCTCCCAAAGCATGTGAAGGCTGCCAGCAGAATAGAAACAAACACTAGCTGCAACTCTGGATCGGATGTACGGGAGGATTTGATGGGCTGTGATGTTGTGCGTAGGGAAGGCTGCACCCAAGGCCCCAGTGATTCAATCACAATTGTTCAAAATGTTATTTCCTCTTACCTGCAGATTATTGGGGGAGGGGGGGGATCTCCAGTGTTGCCTCAGGTTATGGTGGTGCTCCTGAGCTAACAGCTCTCTGACTCGGTGAGCTGCTTGCAGTGGCAGCTAGCCCATCAGAATAAGCTGGCAAAACTGATGGCAACTGCTTAATTAGCTACCATCCATAAACTAAGGGGGAAGCTGCCCAATCAACAAAATTCAGCTTTATATTTTTAGCATTTCATTAGCTGTGAAGCATTCTCGTACGTGCTGAGAACACTGGAGTTTCTACACAAATGCAAGCATGTGTTTTATAGAAAAGTAGCAAAGTTTGTATCACTTGATGTTAAAAAAGAGTCAGCACATTAAAAAAAAAGTGAGACTGGGTGGGAATTTTAAAAAGTTCAATCAATGAATCTGTATTTTAGTGGTACAAGTTACATAAACATATTTCCTTCTAACAGAGCCTTCAAAGTCAGGAATGAGTATGACTCTCTGACAGGGGTACAAATGCTAGATGATTTTATAAAGGAGGAACATTACAGCTTCATAGTCGAACACACTCCACTATAAGGTCAAGTAAGTCCTCATGTTAAATGTCTCACAAACTCAGAAATGCTTAATGCAGGAAGCACCAAACCTTCAAATACCTCACACTGGCAAGGAGTAAGAATGGAGAGAGTCTACAAGCTTCTTGTGCAGAATTCCCAGCAACTGATCCAAGCTGCTGTGGACAGCTTGCCACAAACCCTTCAGAACCAAAATTGATTTAAAAGGGAGGAGGAGATAGGCTCCCCCTTCTCCCCATCTTGACAGACAAAAATCACACCCAAGATACGGAATCTTAATTTGCTCTGTTGAGTGGTCAGATTCAATATGTAATAGTCGTCATAAAGATGAACTAAATTTAGAAGCTCACTTTGTTTTCCATATATTTATTGGTCACTGTGGACTTTGTACTGGTGCGCTAAGATATTGACCTCTGACTGTCTCAGCCACAGTGGGCTCCAATGATCCCGTTTCAGAAAACTTAACTGTGTTGGGTGAAGGAGTATAGATCATGTCTCTGGCTTTAAGCAGGTAGAACAGCACTGTAGAATGCTGTTTGTTAGAGTGTACCAGTGGAATTAAAAAGGGTGTTGTGGCTAAAAATAATAATTGATTAAACAAAATGGGCAATTCTATTTGTTAACAGAGTCTTTCAGCTTCAACAGATCGGACAGATGTAACCATGTTCTCAACAGTGGTGATTAATTCCATCAAAGAAAAAACCAGATGCTATACCTCAAGCAAAGAACTTTATTCTAACTCCCAAACTTAGTTGTTAATAAATTTGCGAACTTATAGACATATTGCCAGATTACAAACTAATCACATTAGAACAGGCTGTTGCAAAGTTCCCTTTGTAGAATCTCATAAAATTGTTTGCACTAATTTAATAATGGGTTACATCTTCATGAAATTTACAACTTTAAAAAAATGTCTGTGCTCTAAGAATTAAGGAACAAAGAACCTTGAAACTAGAAATGAGCCAAGAAAGCTAATTGCAGATGATTGCACACAAACATACAAGTTCAGAGCAGGAGGAGTAAGGGGTAACAGTAGTGTCCAGAAATAACCAGTGACTGGCTCCAATGATGCTTGTGGGGTCACTCATTTGACATCGGGTTTAATAATTTGTGGAGCTTCCACATTCACCATTCTGTATTTTTGTCACACAAAGACCGCAGAATGTGGCTAAGTACAGGGCTTTACCTTTCAAAAAAGTGCCGGACTATCATCAGGAGAGCAGCATAGAAGACTGTGACATATAAATGGGAGACCTTGGCATACACAAAGCCCTCTTTGTCCTCTAGATCGGTCCAGGTTAGATTTCGGGGAAGCCAGAGGTGATCCCACCAAAACCAGTCACTCAGAATCTGTAACATTCTGTTGGCAATCAAACAACAATTAATCAATTATTCATTTAATGCCGTGCAGTGTAGATTTTACTCTCTTCAGATTCTACCAAATATTCTTACTCTGTATGTTGTAATAAACACCTAATCTATTCCCCGAGTATGCTACATACTTAGGGAAAAATGTTCTTGAAAACTCTCTCTCTCTAACCTTGTTGCTATAGAACAGAAATATTACAAAACATGATCATTTCATTTATGCCCACCCAAAAGGATTGAGAATATAAAACTTTCACTTGTAGGAACAATTAATAATATTCATTAACATTTAATTTTGAATTTAGAACAAACACTTCTTCATAGATGAGCTAAGACCAGTCAATTGGTGAATGGTTGATGACCTAGCTATGAACAGATACCTGTTTCTCTGGGTTTTACACAGTAACTAGGATGCCTGGATTTCACCCAATCAGCCATAGCTCAGTGACTTACTTATTCTTCAGTTATTTTACACTAAGCAAATCACAATATTTTAGCTTTTCCACCTTCTATGTTTAATGAAAGATTCAGACATCCAACCCAACTCTATGTAGCCCACTTCATGTAAATTCACAGCACAACAGTGGCAACAACATATTTGCAACATGAAACAGCATTTGTTGGCAGGACAATTGAATTGAGAATCTAGGAGCAATAATGGTTTGACTGCTGTGCAACGTTACTGGAGAGAGGGGACACTGCACACTAAATCATACCTTATAGCCACTGGACACTGGACTTAATGAAATTTCATGACATCAGATGAAACATGGGCAAGAAAAGCTACTGTTGCTTATCACCTTCTTTCTGGGGACCTTCCCTCCAATCCAATATGGTTGACTGTCAAGTAATGTCAAAAATGGCTAGGTATGCCACTTAGTTGTATCAATTGCAACCATCAAAACAGAAGATATAGAAGCAGAATTTAGCTATTTGGCCCTCTTTCTGCCATTTAATTATGGCTGCTATGTTTCTTAACCCCATTCTTTTGCCTGCTCCCCACATACGTTGATCCCTTTGCCAATCAAGGACCTCTCTCAATCTGAAATATACTCGGCACCTTGGCCTTCATAACCTTCTGTGGCAATGAGCTTCACAGATTCACCATTTTCTCGTTCACAAAACTCCTCCTCATCTCAATTCTAAAGGGTCGTTCTTGACTCTGAGGCTTTGCCCTCAGATTCCTGTCTCTTCTACTTGTGGAAATATCTTTTCTACATCCAGTCTATCAATGTCTCTCCGTATTCTCCAAGTTGCAATCAGATCTGCCCTCATCTTTCTAAATTCCAAGTACAGAACCAGAGTTCTCAAATGCTCCTCATATGACAAGCCGTCATTCCTGGGATCATTCTGTTGAATCTCCTCTGGACCCGCACCAAGGTCAGCAAATCCTTTTTGGAAAGTTGCAAAAGTAACAGGGTTGTTGTCATGTGTAACTTCAATTTCACTAATATTGATTGGAACCTTCTTAGTTCAAATACTTTGGATGGAGCAGTTTTTGTCAGGTGTGTCCAGGAATGGTTCCTGACTCAATATGTAGAGAGGCCAGATTGGATCTGGTGTTTGGCAATGAATCATGTCAGGTGTCAGTGGGAGAGCATTTCGGTGATTGTGATCACAACTCACTGACCTTTACTATACTCATGGAGGGGGATAGGTAGTAGACAGTACAGGAAAGTATTTAATTAGGCGAGTGGAAATTACAACGCTGTTAAGCAGGAATTGGGGCACCTAAATTAGGAATGGACGTTCTCAGGGATGACAGAAATGTGGAGGTTGTTTAAGAAGCACTTGCTGATAGTGGGACAAACCTGTCCAGCACTGAGACAAGGAAGGGATGATAGGCTGAAAGAATCTGGGGTGGCGAAGGATGTGGAACATTTAGTCAAGAGGAAGAAGGAAGCTTACATAAGGTTGAGGAGTCAAGGATCAGACAGTGCTCAAGAGAGTTACAAGTTAGGACAAAGTGTGGACTGCAGATGCTGGAGGCAAGAGTAGAAAAGTGAGACTCTGGGAAAGCACAGCAGGTCAGGCAGCATCTGAAGAGCAGGAGAGTCAATGTTTTGGGCATGAGCCCTTCATCAGGAACTCTCCTACTCCAGGGTTTCAAGATAGCCAGGAAGGAACTGAAGAATGGACTTAGGAGAGCTAGAAGGGGGAATGAAAAAGCTTTAGTGGCTAGGATTAAAGGAAAATCTGACACTGATGAGGAAAAAAAAAGAGGATGGCCAGAGTGAGGGTAGGGCCAATCAGGGATAGGGGAGGGAACTTGCGCCTGGAGTCAGAGGAAGTAGTGAAGGTCCTTAATGAATACTTTGCTTCAGTATCCACTACTGAGAGGGACCTTGACGTTTCTGAGGACAGTGTGAAACAGGCGGATATGCTCAAACAGGGTCGATGTTGAGGAGGATGTGCTAGAAATTTTGAAAATCATAAGGAGAGATAAATCCCCTCAGCCAAATGGAATATACCCTAGGTTATGACAGAAAGTGAGGGAAGAGATTGCTGCACCTTTGGCAATGATCTTTGCATCCTTACTGTCCACTGGAGTAGTGTCAGATGATCAGAGGATGGCAAATGTTATTCCCTGATAATCCTGGGAATTACAGACCAGTCAGTCTCACGTCTGTGGTGAGTCGAGTATTGGAGAAAATTCTGAGAGACAGGATTTATGATTACTTGGAAAACCATAGTTTGATTAGAGATGGTCAGCATGGCTTTCAGAGGGGCAGGTCATACCTCACAAGCATTATTGAAATCCTTGAGGATGTGACACAACACATTGATGAAGGTAGAGCAGTGGATCTGATGTGCATGGATTTTGGCAAGGCGTTTGATAAGACTCCCCATAGTAGGCTCACTCAGAAAGTAAAGGAAGCATGGGAGAGAGAGAAATTTTGTTGTCTGGATACAGAATTGGCTGGCCCTTGGAAGACAGAGGGTGGTAGTAGATGGAAAGTATTCAGCCAGCCTGGAGCTTGGTGACCAGTGGTGTTCCACAGAGATTGGTTCTGGGACCTCTGCACTTTGTGATTTTTATAATTGACTTGGATTAAGTAGTGGAAGGGTGGGTTAGTAAGTTTATAGATGATGTGAAGGTTGGTGGCGTGGTAGATAGTCTGGAGGGCTGTTGTAGGTTGCAACAGGACATCGACAGGATGCAGAGCTAGGCTGCGAAGTGGCAGATGGAGTTCAACCTGGAAATGTGTGAAGTGATTCATTTTGCAAGGTCAGAATACAGGGTTTTTTTAAAATTTACTACAGTGTGGAAACAGGCCCTTCAGCCCAACAAGTCCACACTGACCCTCCGAGAAGCAACCCACCCAGACCCATTCCCCTACATTTACCCCTTCACCTAACACTACAGGCAATTTAGCATGGCCAATTCACCTAACCTACACATCTTTGGACTGTGGGAGGAAACTGGAGCACCCGGAGGAAACCCACGCAGACACGGGAGAATATGCAAACTCCACACAGACAGTTCCTGAGGCGGGAATTGAACCCGGGTCTCTGGCGCTGTGAGGCAGCAGTGCTGACCACTGTGCCACTGAGCCGCCCGAAGGCAGGTTAAAGGCAGGATTCTTGGCAGTGTGGAGGAACAGGTCCATCTCCATAGATCCCTCAAAATTTGCCACCTATGTTGATAGGGTTGGAAAGAAGGTGGATGGTGTGTTGGCTTTCATTAGCAGGGGGATTGAGTTTAAGAGCTATAAGGTTATGCTGCAGCTCTACAGAGCCCTGGTTACCACACTTGGAATAGTGTGTTCAGTTCTGGCTGCCTCATTATAGGAAACATGTGGAAGATTTAGAGAGGGTGCAGAGGAAATTTACTGGGATGCTACCTGGACTGAAGGGCATGTATCATGAAAAAAGTTTGAGGAAGCTAGGGCATTTCTCATTGGAAAGAAGGAGGATGAGAAGTGACTTGATAGAAGTGTAAAAGATGATGAGAGGCATAAATAGAGTGGATAACCAGAGACCTTTTCCCAGGATGGAAACGGCTATCACGGGAGCACATAATTTTAAGGTGATTGGAGGAAGGTTCTGGGGAAATGTCAGAGGTAGTTTCTTTACACAGAGTAGTGGGTGCGTGGAATGCACTACCAACAGCGGTAGTAGAATCAGATACATTAGGGATATTTTAGCAACTCTTGAATAGGCACACAGAAAATAGTATAATGAATGGTGTGTATTTTAGTCTGAACTTAGAGTAGGATAAAAGATCAGCGGTACATCAAGGGCCGAAGGGGCCGTACTACGTTGTACGATGTTTTATATTCTACCATTCGAGACACAAGGCCCATGACAGCTTACAAAACATTTGTTTGAAATGCAGCCTGACCAAAGCCTTACACAGCTTCAGCAGTACGTCCTGAATTTGTCTTCTAGCTCTGTTGAAATGCCTTCCTAACTGCAATCTGAAACTGCATGTTAATCCCATGAGAATCCTGGACTAGAACTCCCAAGTCCTTTTGTTCTACAGATTTCCAAAGCCTTTTCTCATTCAGAAAATAGTCTATGCTTCTATTTTTCCTACCAAGGTGCATAACCTCTCACTTTCCCGCATTCTATTCCATCTGCCAATGCTTTGGCCAGTCCAAGTCCTTCTGTAGCCTCTCCGCTCCCCGAATACAACCAATTCCTCCACCTAACTTTGTGCCATCTGCAAACTTAGTAACAATTCCTTCAGTTCTGGATAACTTGAATAGTAGTGATCCCATCACCAACACCTGCAGAACTCCACTTTTCACCGGCTGCCAGAAAAAGACCTCTTTGTCCCTACTCTCTGCCTTCTGTCAGTCAGCTAATTCTCTCTCAATGCCAGTACCTTGCCCTTCCCATGATGGGCTCTTATCTTATTTAGCAGTCTCCTACATGGAACTTTGTTAAAAGGCTTTCTGGGAATCCAAATACATCATGTCCACTGGCTCTCCCTTGTCTGACTTGCTCTTTACCTCCTTAAAAGAATTCTAAAATTTGTTGGGCATGACTTTCCCTTAGCAAAACCAAGCTGACTCAACTCCATTTTACCATGCACTTCCAAATACTCCTCAATTTTATTTTTAACAATGGACTCTAAAATCTTACCTAAGAAATGAAACTGGATGGCCCAAAAGAAGAAAAAAGTGAATGCCTCGGGGGTTCCCTTTGAACAGAAACCCAATTCGACTTGCCACATAAATACTGGCTGTAAGAACAAGCTAGAGGCTGGGTAACTCACTTCCTGGAGAAAGTGAGGTCTGCAGATGCTGGAGATCAAAGTTGAAACTTTATTGCTGGAACAGCACAGCAGGTTAGGCAGCATCCAGGGAACAGGAGATTCGACGTTTCGGGCACAGGCCGAAGAAGGGCCTGTGCCCGAAACGTCGAATCTCCTGTTCCCTGGATGCTGCCTGACCTGCTGTGCTGTTCCAGCAATAAAGTTTCAACAGTAACTCACTTCCTGTCTCCCCAAAGCCTGTCCAGTATCTACAAGGCACAAGTCACAGCTTGATGGAATATGAGCCACTTCCTTGGATTAGTGCAACTTTAACACTCAAGTAGCTTGACACCATACAGGATACAGCAATCTGCTTGACTGACATGTCCACAATCATCCATTCCCTCCATTACAGGTGCTCAGTAGAAGCAATGTGTATTGTCTACACAATGCAATGCAGAAATTCTAACATCTTTAGTCAGCACCTGTGGTGTAAAATTATGTCCCAATACATGTGTGAATCATAATGTAACACATGTATTGGGCCAAGCAGTGGAATGTGGTGAAACGGTTAAAAATTATGTCCCAATACATGTGTGAATCTAACCGGAATGGAGGTGTTGCTTAGTCCCGTGTGAATCTTATTACACACCTCCCCGTGTGAATCTTCTTATCTGTATGTAACCAGAATGGAATGTGTTTTTTAGCCTTGCTCTGCTGTTCACATGAATGTTTATATCTGGAAAAGAGTATATCAGCTGGAAAAGTCTCCAGTTCGGAGAGTCTGCTCCGGGGTTACGTTTAACCGCCGAGCGTGGGTTGTTGGCAACCGCTCTACGAGAACTGACGGCTCCCAGTTCCGGTAACATGTAGAGTGAGTATAAGCCAGACCCATTGTAAGTATGAGACCTGGTTGTGGCGACGCTGCGGGGAATAAAATGCTCATATTCTAGCAGACTCGCCTCTTGGTCGTTTGTTCTGTGTCAGACTACTCTCCTACGAACCTGACCTTGAGAATTTTTTAAAACAGCACCTTCTATGACAACAATCATCCACAGAGACAAGAGAAACACCACAATCTGCAGGTTTCCCTCCAAGGTAAAAACGAGGTAGCCAGTCACCATTCTGACTTGGAAATATATTGCTACTCCTTCACTATCACTGTGTCAAAATCCTCGAATTCCCCCTCTAAGACATTATGGGCCTTGCAACAGCTCATGAACTGCAGTGGTTCAAGAAAGCAGTTCACCACTACCACTTTCTCAGTGGTAACCAGGACAGGCACTAAATGCTGGCCAGCCAGTGACAACATCACTGAGATCAAATTAAAAAGATCAAAATTCACGATTCTTGCTGTCAATTGAACAGAGCGCAGCACCATTTAGACCTATACTTTTGTGAGTTTTGCCTCATACATTATTAACCTGATGTGTCAAAAGTTATGTCATCTCTGGCAAACTGTGGGGATAATGGTTTCAAAAGATTCAAATTATTTATTACTAAGATTATTATGTGCAATTCACAGTCACAGACACATATCTGGGGCAAGTATCAGGCTCTTCAGTCACAAGAGATGAGCCGACTTCGACAAGTGTGATTCCCTTCAAGTGATCAGATTTAGGAGGCCGCCCAAGATTTTCATATCCTCAGGTCCCATGCTATGTGACTTCATAAGCATGCCTCTCAAAGACATGCTGCATTCTTAAAAAGATACATGACTGAGACATAACACAATAAAACAAAACATCTGGTGACAGGGAGCAAGTGACATTTGCACCATGCAAAATCTGACCATAAATTCCAATAAGATTGAAGAATGTCAACACTATTCATGACAAAGCCATCAACCTGGTCAACATTCTCATCACTGCCACCTTAAACATTTACTTCGTCCAATGGCACAGTGGCAGCAATGTCTAACATCTACAAGCTGCACTGCAGGAACTCAAAAATCCTTTGACATTACCTTCCAGACATGTGACCTCTACCATCTAAAAGGACAAGGGCAGCAGATACAGTGGTACATCATCTCCAAGATCCCCCTCCAAATCACACGTCATCCTGATTCTGAAAGATATTGCCGTTCTGTTTTGTTGGGTCAGATTCTTTGAACTTTCGACCATCACCTTTAGCATAATTAAGGGTGGCAAAACCGCTGACCTAGCCAATGATGTCCATACCCCATGAATGAATAGTTTAAAAAGTTCTGTGGGTCTTGTTCACATTGCACCAAATTCACACATCACTGTGCTGTCAGAAACTGCTTCAGTTGTTAGGAGTAAAAAAAAGTACCAAAGTTCCTGTATGCAGTGCAGTTTGAACTTTGATTCATAGTACAGGTTTTAAAGCAACTACAACTAAGCTGATTATGAATAAGACAAACATAATTCAAATCCAATCACAAGGTAAATAGCAGGTGCCATCCTGGGCTGAGTCCAGCAGCAAGGTTAAACAGAAGCTAAGTCAGTATTCAGAATCACAAGGAGGACTGGGTGGAGACACACAGAAACTACATCATGCTGACATATTCTCACCAGGAAGCATATGCTAAATGGTACATTTTTATGTTGCACTACACCAGCAGCTGATGGCCAAGGCATCTTTAAAAATGAAAGCATTTTATGTAGAAGTCATTCAAATTTATTTCAAACACATCAAGTATAGACTAATTCCAAGAGGTGCCTCTCTGAGAGGTGGTGGGGGATTTGGAATGCAGTATATTAAAATTCATATAAATTGGGTAAAGATGATGTAACTGCTCACTTAACGAAGTCACTAGTCTAGAGTGAACATGTGAAGAGGGAGGTTTGGGGTACAAGGCTAAAGAGCTCTATACTTGAAAATCTACTCACAGATATAAATAAAGGAGTCATGAAAATACACAAGGAGTTGAACAGTTTTACTGAATGCTAAGAAGTAAGGAGCTCATGCAAAGTTCAGGTGCAGGCATCCATATTGTCTAAAATAATGATTCTGAAAGAGTTAATGTTACAAGTTGCATTAACTCTAGCAAATCTGACAAATTAACAGACTTTGGGTGAAGAAAGAGAGTTGAAAAGTGTGGCACTGGAAAAGCACAGCAGGTCAGGCAGCATCTGAGGAGCAGGTTAGACAATGTTTCAGATATAAATCCTTCATCGACTCTCCTGATGGTTTAACCAGAGGGTCACCATGCCTCACACGAGGAAAAGGTTGAGGAGCATTCTTCATGGTCAGAGTCCAGGTTCCAGCTGGTGCAGGAAATGAATCTGCACTGTTGGCATAATTCTGAATTGCAAACGAGCCAACTGAATAACTGGCCCCTGCAGCTTAGTAGAGAAGGGAGGTATCAAAAAAAAAACAAAGGACTTCTTCTGTACACCATGAGGTGGTGTTTTTTTCCACATGAAGGTCTCTGGCTGCATTTTGGGAGAGAGGTAGAAAGGCTGAGAAACCAAATTGAATTAAATGGTGTCAGTCAGGTTAGGACATTGGCTTTCACAGATGAGAATATCACCCGCTTCCATTCTGAATCAACACCTTCCTCATTATTTATAAAGATCCGAGATGAATCTACCTGGCCTGGAATGCTCTCCTGCCCACACCCCAATTCAAATGCATACATCCCTGTCTCTTTCCACAATGTCCCTTGTTGGAGAGACAACATGGTTAGCAGAACTTAATGACAATTATAGAAATGTCTGTTTGCAACCACTCCTCCCCAAACTGTAGAATCTTCTATAACTACAAACCCTCCTTTGCAGTTCCCCACTATACATTCCCTTGCTTCCTAATGCCATGGTATGGACTGCACTCCTTCAAGGTTTCTTTGTTCCCTCCATATCAAAAGATGTGCAAGTTAGGTGGAGTGGCCAAACTAAATCACCCACACTGTCCAGGGATGTGCAGGCTAGGTGGAATGGCCATGGGAAATGCAGGGTTACAGGACAAGGTGGGGGTTTAGCTTGGGGTTGGATGCTGTTCAGAGGGTCAAGTGTGGACTTGATTGGCCAAATAGCCAGCATCCACATTGTAAGGGAAGCTATTATCCTAATCTTTGACCTCCAGCTGTGCTGTCCGGAACATGGAAGGCTAGGAATTGATCTCACTAAGATGTTTAAAATTATTAGCATTTGTTACAATAAATGAAGACAGTACTCTAGGAGAGTCCAGAAGAAAATGACACAACCTCAGTGTTAGAACCAGACAATTTCAGGCGTGTTGAGGAAGCACTTCTTCATTCAAAGAGTAGTGTGTGATGATGGTGCTCCTTTAACAAGGTTATGGTGTCTTTGTTTTTTTTTCCCCAGGGTGGTCATAAAAGCAGTGATTCTGAAAGGTCTGGCTTTCAATGGGCTTTAAGGCCAAGTTAATTATAGCTAACAGATACTGCCTCAGGCAAAAGGCTTATGTTTAAAAAAAACTTGTACAATGAAAGGGGAGTGGCCAGTTCTCCCAGCTCAGCTTTTCTCTGATTTGGTTTGGGTTTAGCATTCTGGCTGTTCACTGAAAGCAGTCAGACAGTTTTGAGGCTGCTGGTCCAAAATACAGCTACATGAAGAGGCTTCCATCTGTCTCCTCTAAGACCCTGTGTGTGATTTTACCTTTTGTGTAAAAGGGTGTTTACGGGAATTGTTGCAAGTATTGGGAACCAGCATCATAAAATTCGGATAATCTGTTGAGTTTCAGATAGGTGAAGTTATTCTATATTTTGTTCTCTTTTATTTGGGTGTCATTCCGTAATCTTGTAAATAAATTCTGTTTGTTTAAAACTAACTGGTTCGACCTACTGCATCCGTCCTGGAATATCCACATTATACCTGCTTAAAATAACTAGCAAAGTTAGGGTCGAGGTTATTTTCTTGAAATGTTTTGAGGGGGTTTGGCCTGGTTCATAAGAAGTAGGAATCTGAATCTCTCTCCCTTCAAAGGCTGCAGTTGACTGTATGACATGAATGGTCTCTTCTTGTCCCTTCGGGAGACTAGAAGAGTAATGAGACTACGTTTCTGCAACAGGGTCAAAGATGGAGAAATAGGTAAACATCTTCAATGCCATTCCCCCAGAAATATTTGCCTACCTTATGCCAAAACAGCTGATTGGGAGAATCAAGCCGAAATTCAAACCTTTGGATTTTTTCTTACTGCAAACTGTTCACCTTTTGTCAGACTATCTCATGATGGGTCCTGAAGAAGGGTTACACCTGAAACATCGACTGCTCTATCTCCTGAAGCTGCCTGGCTTGTTGTGTACTTCCAGCCTCCAGCCGGTCTACATCGGATTCCAGCAGCTGCAGTTTTGTTTTTGTCTCTGTCTCATGATGGAGCCATGGGAGTGAGACAAAAGGGGAAGGAGTAACTAGAGTAACTGACATCCTCCCCCAAGTCAGCAAAATGAGAGCAAAAATTGGGAGATCTACAAGAAAAGTCTTTCAGATTCTGGATTACCAGGAGGATCACAAAGGATGCGTCAGAGGTGGAGAAGCTAGAGAACTTGCAGAGGTAGACAGTCAGAGGGAAATGGGCCTGGGTGGGTTGCTCTTCAGAGGGTCGGTGTGGACTGGTTGGGCGGAAGAACCTGTTTCCACTCTGTAGGGAACCTAATCTAATCAGTAAACCATTTGTGCATCTGCATCATGGCTGTAGCTTAATTCTTGTTTATTCGTTTTGGTTCCATTAACAGAGGACGTAGTGCTGGATGTCTGAAAACACAAAGTGGAAAAGTCCCTAGGACCTGATCAAGTTTACCGCGGAACTTTGTGGGAAGTGATTGCACGGACCCTTGATGAGATATTTATATCAATAGCCATGGGTGAGGTGCATGAAGATTGGAGGTTACCTAACGTGGTGCCATTATTTAAGAAAGGTGGTAGGAAAAGCCAGGAAGCTATAGATTGGTGAGCATGACGTCAGTGATGGGTTCGTTGTTGGAGGGGATTCTGAGGCACAGGATTTGCATGTATTTGAAAGGCAAGGACTGATTTGAGACAGTCACTATAGATTTGAGTGTGGGAAATCATGTCTCACTAACTTGATTGAATGTTTTGAAAAAGTGATGAAGGAGATTGGTGAAGGCGGATTGGTGGGCTTCAGTAAGACATTCAACAAGGTTCCACATCATAGACTGGTTAGCAAGATTAGATCACATGGAATACAGGGAGAGGTAGCCACTTAGATAGGGTAGTGGTGCCTGGTTACTTTTTGGACTGGGCAACCGTGACCAGCAGTATGCTGCAAGAATCGATGCTGAGCCCACTGCTTTTTGTCAGTCATTTACGTAAATTATTTGACTGTGAATATAGGAGGTATGGCTAGTAAGTTTGCAGATGTGAAACTTGAGAGGGTTCAGAGAAAAGGACGTTGTTAGGATTGGAGTGTTTGAGCTGCAGAGAGTGGCTGAATGGGTGAGGGCTACTTCCCCTCATGCATCAGAGGCTGAGGGGTGAGCTTATAGAAATTTATAAAATCATGAGGGGCATGGATAGGATGAATAGCCTATTTCCTCAGGGCAGGAGAGTCCAAAACCAAAGGCAAAGGTTTAAGATGAGACTTAAAGGGATGCAAGGAGCAATGTTTTCATGCAGAGGGTGGTGCATGTATGGAATGAGTTGCCAGAGGAAGTGGTGGAGGCTGGTACAATTGCAACATACCCATCCAGATGCCTTTTAAATATGAGCCAAATGCTTGTAAATGAGACGAGATTAATTTATGATATCTGGTCAGCATGGACTGATTCTGTGCTGTGCATTTCTGTGACTCTACGTACTAAATAAATATTTTGCTTCTATCTTTACCCAATTAGAATACAGTGACAATGGCCTCGTTGAAATGTAGGTGTTGAGCAATTGAGCAGTATAATGATAAAGGTGCTAAAAAGGCTAGCAATACTCAAGGTAGAGAAGTCACCAGGCCCAGATGAAACGCATCCTAGATTTCTGAAAGAGTTAAAAGGGAGAAAAATCACAGACCTATTGACAGATGTTTTCTGTCCTGAAAAGAGGATTAGACCCAGGGGACTGGAGGATTGCAAATGTGACATCATTGTTTAAGAAAGGGAAAAAAGATAATCCAGGAAACTACAAACCCGTCAGCTTGACATCAACAGTGGGAAAATTGATGGAGGCTATAATACCAAATTAGGTTAAATATACAGAGTTATTACCAGATAATCAACATGGGTTTTGTCAAGAAAAGATAACATCTGACAAATTTGATTGAGTCCTTTGATGAAGAGACACAGGCAGTGGATGAGGGTATGCTGTGCATGTTGTATATTTGGACTTTCAGAAAACATTTAATGCAATGCCACATGGCAGGTTGGTTAGTAAATTAGAAATTCTTTGGATTAATGGGTCCTTGACAGCCTGGATTAGAAAGATAGGGAATGGTGGTAGTTGTAGATCAGTATTTCTCAGACTGGAGATGTGTTGAAAGTGATGTTCTCTAGAGATCGGTGTTGGAAGCTTTTTTATATAAAGTGATGTAGAGATGGGTGGTGAGGGCAAAATCTCTAAATTTGCAGATGATACTCAGCTCGGGAGAATACTGAATATGGAGGATGCTGCTGAGTGACTTTAGAGTTACCCAAACGTGCATGCACTTGCCAAATGAATTTCAAAGCAGAGAAATGTGAGAAAATGTATTTTGGTAGAAGAAACAGAAACAGTATAGACTTAATGTTTCAACTTCGAGGGGAGTACATGAGCATAGGAACTTCAGGGTTCACATGCATAATTCTCTGAAGGTGCTCAGGCAAGTTGAAACAGTTGTTAAGGCGGCTTATAAAGTAGAGGTATAAGAGTATTAAAGTAGGGAAGTGATGCTACACATCATACAAATCATTGGTTATACCATATTTGGAGGAGTGTTCCATTTTGGATACCTTATTTAAAGGAAATATGTCAAAATTCTGGAGAAAATACAAAGGAGATTTACTTAAATGGATACCAGGAATGAAGGATTTTAGACACAAGCAAAGATTAAAGAGATTTGCCTTACACTCCTTGCAGCAGAGAAGATCAAGAGGTGAACCTTATTGGAGGTGTTCAAACCTATGAACAATTTTGACAGTCAGGAAAGATATTGTGTGTTGTGGTTCTGTTCGCCGAGCTGGGAATTTGTGTTGCAGACATTTCGTTCCCTGTCTAGGTGACATCCTCAGTGCTTGGGAGCCTTCTGTGAAGCGCTTCTGTGATGTTTCCTCCGGCATTTATAGTGCCGCTATAAACATCACAGAAGCGCTTCACAGGAGGCTCCCAAGCACTGAGGATGTCACCTAGACAGGGGACGAAACGTCTGCAACACAAATTCCCAGCTCGGCGAACAGAACCACAACAATGAGCACCCGAGCTACAAATCTGATCACAAACTTTGAAAAGTGATTCTGTTTTTGAGTAACTGAGAATCATAATTTCAAGATTACCGGCAAGACAAGGAGTGAGATAAGATGACATCTTTACTCAAGTTGATAGGATTTGGCTGGAGCTGCCCAAGAGTGTGATGGAGGCGTACTCAATAGAAGGTTTCAAAAGAAAGCTGGATGCAGAGTTGAAAATGAAGGAGTTAGAGGGCTGGAGAGTGGGACCAGCTGGATAACTCTTTCCGGAGCCGGTATCTACACGATGGGTGTCGAACGACCTCCTGCTGTAAGATTCTATGACTTCAAGTGTTTAGACTCCGAGCGAATGCCGAAAGTCCTGGGATCACTTAAGAAGTCACTAGAGGACAGGATTCTCCTAGCGTTAGAATTCCGACAGGCGATACGAATCCACAGTGATCTGGTGCTCAGGCTTTCTTAAAAACGTCCTTGCCTGTCCTAGATTTTGTTATATGTTTACCGAGCTTGCTATGGAAAGTTTCCACCCCACCCCCAACCAAACAAGGTCAGTTGGAGCGTCAGTAACGAAGTTTGGAGTTTAAACCTCTTATATCGATAAGTTAAGGAGTTAGAAATCAACGTGCCAGGCCTTTACAGAAATTGCGGCCTGGAACCACTCTTTAAACAAGAGAGCTCCGCACACACAAGGGGTTACACATCTGACAGCGGTTTATAATTTCAAAACCCGTTTTTCAGGTTAAACAGCGAGATTAACCCGCTTCCTCACCATGAAGTTGGCCAATCTAACCCCGAAAACAACAACTCGGACACTCACACGAATTACAAGCAAAAAAACTGGCTATTGTTGAACAATGTGCCAGCTCAGGGAGCAGGGGCTAATTCAAGAATTGTTTTTTTCGAATGCAACAATTTTCCGCAGCGGATCCCAGCGAGTTCCTTTCCCAAGTTTACAACTGGGCTGGTGAGCCATTTAAGTTACATTCCTTGTTGCTAACTCAACAGAGTCCTCACCTCTCGGAACTGGAGTTTGGTTACTGCATTCATTCTTGCAAAATCACTGCGTTACTTCACACATTAACACCTTCTCTCCGATTAAAGGGCGCAGTTTTACCTTGACGTGAAAACTAAAAAACACTGGTTCACTTCGAAGTAAGTTTTGAATCCTGAACTGGAACTGAACCAATCCTCTGCACAGGTTATGAGGACAAAATGAGTCTAGAGTAAGCGGTCATTGGGTACATACCGTGTTTGTGGGCCGACACAGAACATTCAGGAAATGCAGTGATACTTAGACAGAGATGGACTTAATTTTAGACTGTAATTACAAATATGTAGCTCACCTTTTACACGTAGCTTTCAAAATTCTCTAAGTCAGGGTCAGAGGTCGCAGGACTACAGCGAACATGAACTGTTCGAACACAAGAGTATCCAGCCAGGCTCGCCACACGTGTACAGTTCAGCTAACTCCAGGAGCTTCTATTAGAGTTAATACTGTTTCACTCCACAACACCTGAAGGGTGGACTGCCTTAACACAGCTCCAATTGAGTTGCTGATGTGAACTGCTGGAAGGACAGGAGATTTAAAAAAAACGTGAGTCATACGATTTCGACAACTTACCTGTAAGCGTCGATCGACCAAAGTGTAACTCACAGTCAGAGGCTGTGCTGATAAAAGGGCGGGGCTCTTCCTGCTGTGCGAATCGGATCCACAATCTCAGAGAATGTTGTAATAATGAATGCGTAACTTAGTATAGTTTGGATTTTAAAGTAGAGATAGATGGGAAGGTAATTATTTCAAGCCTGTCAAAGTCATTTGGAACAGTGACCCAAGTACATCAGTTCCAGGAAAGCATGTGATGACTGGCAAGTTCGGCAGCAAAAAATCAGAATGGTGTGTTGCTTCCCTGGTGCCAGGATCAAGGATATCTGGGAGAGGGACTAGCAGGAGGTCAGTGTGTACATCGGAAGTAACAACATAGAAAGGGAAAAGGATGAGATTCTGAAGGGAGAACATATAAAGTAAAGCAGGAATTTTAAAAAGGAGGTCCTCAAGGATAGTACTGGATTACTCCCAGTACTATGAGCTGGTGAGGGGAAAATAAGGAAGATAGAGCAGATGAATGTGTGGCTGAGGGGCTGGTGCAGGGGAGAAGGGTTCACATTTTTGGATCACTGGAATCTTTCTGGGGAACAAGTGACCTGTACAAGAAGGACGGATTGCACCTGAAATGGAAGGGGTCTAATATACTGGCAGAGAGATTTGCTGGAGCTGCTCAGGAGGATTTAAACTAGTAAGGTGGTGTGGTGTGGTGGGCGGGAAACTAGTAAGGTGGTGTGGTGTGGTGGGCGGGAAACTGGTAAGTTGAGAACAGAAGTGAGTCAAACAGTCAGGGCAGGCAGGGACAAAGCAGAGAACAAGATAGAACTGATAAATTAAACTGCATTTATTTCAATACAAGAGGCCTAACAGGGAAGGCAGATGAACTCAGGGACAGGACTGACAGCTTAATGTTCCAGGATACAACTGCGATAGGAAAGATGGAAAGGGGGGCAAGAGAGAAGGAGGAGTGGCATTTTTTATAAGGGACAGCATTACTGCTGTACTTAGGGAGGATATTCCTGGACATACATCCAGGGAAGTTATTTGGGTGGAACTGAGAAATAAAAAAGGGACAATCACCTTATTGGGATTGTATTATAACCCCTAATAGTCAATGGGAAATTGAGAAACAAATTTGTAAGGACATTTCAGTTATCTGTAAGAATAACAGGGTGGTCAGAGGAGGGAATTTTAATTTTCCAAACATAGACTCGGACTGCCATAGTGTTAAAGGTTTAGATGGAGAGGAATTTGTTTAGTGTTTGCAAGAAAATTTTCTGATTCAGTATGTGGATGTATCTACTAGGGAAGGTGCAAAACTTGACCTACTCTTGGGAAATAAGGCAGGGCAGGTGACTGAGGTGTCAGTGGGATAGCGCTTTGGGGCCAGCGACCATAATTCTGTTAGATTTAAAATAGTGATGGAAAAAGATCGACCTAAAAGTTGAAGTTCTAAATTGGAGGAAGGCTAGTTTTGACAGTATTACACAAGAACTTTCAAAAGCTGATTGGAGACAGATGGCAAGGTAAAAGGATGGCTGGAAAATGGGAAGCCTTCAGAAATGAGATAATGAGAGTCCAGAGACAGTATATTCCTGTTAGGGTGAAAGGTAAGGCTGGTAGGTGTAGGGAATGCTGGATGACTAAAGAAATTGAGTTTTTGGTTAAAAAGAAGGAAGCATATGTCAGGTATAGACAGGGCAGATCGAGTGAATCCTTAGAAGAGTATAAAGTCAGTAGGACTCTACTTAAGAGAGAAATCAGGATGAAAAAATGGGACATGAGATAGCTTTGGCAAATAGGGTTAAGGATATTCCAAAGGGATTTTATAAATACATTAAGGACAAAAGGGTAATTAGGGAGAGAATAGGGCCCCTCAAAGATCAACAAGGCAGCCTATGTGTGAAACCACAGGCAATGGAGGAGATACTAAATGAGTATTTTGCATTAGTGTTTACGTGTGGAGAAGGACATGGAAGATGTAGAGTGTGAGGAAATAGATAGTGACATCTTGAAAAATGTCCATATTACAGAGGAGGTGGTGCTGGATGCCATGAAACATATAAAAGCAGATAAATCCCCAGGACCTGATCAGGTGTACCCTAGAACTGGGAAGCTAAGGAAATGATTGCTGGGCCCCTAGCTGAGATACTTGTAGCATCGATAATCACAGATGAGGTGCTGGAAGACTGGAGGTTGGCTAACTTGGTGCCACAATTTAAGAAAAGTGGTAAGGAAAAGCCGGGGAACTATAGACCAGTGAGCCTGACATCAGTGGTAGGCAAGTTGTTGGAGGGAATCCTGAGGGACAGGACTTACATGTATTTGGAAAGACAATGACTGATCAGGGATTGTTAGCATGGTTTTGTACGTGGGAAATCTGACTGAGTTTTTTGAAGACCTAATAAAAAGGATTGATGAGGGCAAAGCGGTATATGGACTTAAGTAAGGCGTTCGACAAGGTTCCTCATAAGAGACTGGTTAGCAAGGTTAGATCGTATGGAATAAGGGAGAACTAGCCATTTGGATACAGAAGTGGCTCGAAAGTAGAAGACAGGGGGTTGTGGTGGAGGATTGCTTTTCAGACTGGAGGCCTGTGACTAGCAGTGTACCACAAAGATTGGTGCTGAGTCCACTGCTTTTCATCATTCATAAGAATGATTTGGATGTGATCATTGGAGGTACAGTTAGTAAGTTCACAGATGACACCAAAATTGGAGGTCTAGTGGACAGCAAAGAAGATTACCTCAGATTACAATGGGATCTTGATCAGATGGGCCAATGGGCTGAGGAGTGGCAGATGGAGTTTACTTTAGATAAATACAAGGTGCTGCATTTTGAAAAAGCAAATCTTAGCAGGACTTATACACTTAATGGTAAGGTCCTGCGGAATGTTGCTGAACAACGAGACCTTGGAGTGCAGTTTCATACATCCTTGAAAATAGAGTCACAGGTAGGTAGTATATGAAGAAGGCATTTGCTTTCCTTTATTGGTCAGAGCACTGAGTATAGGAGTTGGTAGGTCATGTTGTGGCTATACAGGACATTGGTTAGGCCACTTTTAGAATATTGTGGGCAATTCTGGTCTCCTTCCTATCGGAAGGGTGTTGTGAAACTTGAAAAGATTCAGAAAAGGTTTACAAGGATGTTGCCAGGGTTGGAGGGTTTGAGCTGTAGGGAGAGGCTGAATAGGCTGGGGCTATTTCCTCTGGAGTGCGAAGGCTGAGGGGTCATCTTAAAGAGGTTTATAAAATCATAAGGGACATGGATAGGATAAATAAATAAGGTCTTTTCCCCAGGGTGGGGGAGTCAGAACTAGAGGGCATAGATTTCGGGTGAGAGGGAAGAGATATAAGAGGGCCCTAAGGGGGAACTTTTTCACACAGAAGGTGGAGCGTGTATGGAATGAGCTGGCAGAAGTGGTGGAGGCTGGTTCAATTACAGTGTTTAAAAGGCATCTGGATGGGTATATGAATAGGAAGGGTTTAGAGGGATATGGTGAAAGTGAAGACTGCAGATGCTGGAGATCAGAGTCTAGTTTAGAGTGGTGCTGGAAAAGTACAGCAGGTCAGGCAGCATCCGAGGAGAAGGAAAATCAACATTTCGGGCAAAAGACCTGATGAAGGGCTTTTGCCCAAAACGTCAATTTTCCTGCTCCTCGGATGCTGCCTGACCTGCTGTGCTTTTCCAGTACCACTCTGATCTAGACTTTAGAGGGATATGGGCCAAGTGCTAGGAAATGAGATTAGATTAGATTAGGATATCTGGTCGGCATGGATGAGTTGAACTGAAGAGTCTGTTCCATGCTGTAAATCTCAATGACTTTACCTGGAAGAACCCTATAGTGTGAATAGCTGGACTGTATTGCTGAGATTATAACAGACCAGAAAGCTTAGTCTTAGTTCAGAAGGAGCAGCACTCTGAAAGCTAGTGCTTCCAAATAAACCTTTTGAACTATAACCTGGTGTTGTGTGATTTTTAACTTAATTCAGAAGAACCAGGAGTTCAGTTCAGAAGGGAGAACAGTTTCTCCTAGCAGGAGAATCAAGCTTTTAGTTCGGGGAACCAGTTATGCTCAAAGTGCTTTACTTTGTAGCACTTCCAAGCCAGGAGAGTATGTGTACAGAATATTCAGGTCTTTAGAACTGAAAACGTTTAGGCCAAGAGAATTGTGAAAAGTTAACAACAGCAGACTCTGAAGGGAATCATAAATTTGTCTCAAATCCAAGGAAAAGAAACTGGAAGGAATCAACAAATAAAAATGTAAGGGTTGAGGTTGAAGTGAAACTTTTCTCAATTTGAGTATCTTTAAAATGATAGTGTTGTTTGGAGAACAGGTTGAAACATTGTGCTGTGTGTTAAGATCTTACTGTATATATACTGTTGCTAAGTTTGCATAATCAACTTAGGTCATGTTGTTAGAGAACTATGGGGGCAGTGCGGTGGCTCAGTGGTTAGCACTGTTGCCTCACAGCACCATGGATCCGGGTTCGATTCTATTCTCAGGTGACTGTCTGTGTGGAGTTTGCACATTCTGCCCTTGTCTGCCTATGTTTCCTCCCACAATCCAAAGATGTGCAGGTTAGGTGAATTGGCCCTGTTAAAATTGCCCATAGTGTTCGGGAATGTATAAGTTAGGTGTATTAGTCTCAGGTAGAGTAGTAGGGGAATGGGTCTGGGTGGGTTACTCTTTGGAGGGTCGGTGTGGACTTGGTGGGCTGAATGGCCTGTTTCCACACTGTAGGGATTCCATATCTAACAGCTGGAGCCTCACAAATTTGTCAGTGACTCCAGATCACCACAATAACCAAATTCAGAAAGTAGCATATGATCCATGAAGCCAGGGGAGGTGGTGATAGTGGCATTATCATTGGGCAAGTAATCCAGAGCCTCCAGGCTGAAATTCAGGGATAAAAGCAAAATATAGCAGATGTTGGAAATCTGGAACAAACACAGAATCAGAAACCAAACAGTGTCAAAGGAAGCTATTCGACCCATCAAGTCTGCACTGACTCTCTGAAGAGCATCCCAACCATTCCCAGCCACCACCTTATCTCTGCAACCCCACATTTCCCATAGCTAATCCAACTATCCTGCACATCCCCAGATACTATGGGGTAATTTAGCATGGCCAATCCACCTAACCTATACATCTTTGAATTGTGGAAGGAAACTTGAGCACCCAGAAGAAACAGACTTTGGGAAGAAAATGCAAACACTCCACACTGACAGCTACCCATGACTGGAATCGAACCCAGGTCTCTAGTGCTGTCAGGCAGCAGTGCCAGTGACTGAGGCTAACACAGAATCCCAGAGAAACACAGCAGGTCTGGCAAAATCTCTGGAGAGAAACAGAATGAACATCAAGTCTTTTATAACTGTTGGAGTTCTGAAAATGTTGCTGAGTTTCTTCAGCAGTTTTTTTTAATATTCTGGGGACATGGATTTAAACCCCACCAATGGCAGATGAAGAAATCTGAATTCAACAAAAATCTGGAACAAAAAGAAAACCTGACAACAACAATGTAAATTCAATTCTAAAAGAAAAACTCAACCTGGTTCAGTAATGTGCTTTAGGGAAAGAAATATCCCATCCTTACCCACTCTGGTCATGGTTGACTCTTAAGTGAAAAAAACAAAAACAAACTGTGACAGCGCTGTTTAAGTCAGAGACAAAAACAGAAATTGCTGGAGAAGCTGAGCAGGTCTGGCTGCATCTGTGGAGAGAAATCAGAATGAACATTTCAGGTCAAGTGACCCTTCCTCAGAACTGATGGTAGCTAGGAAAATGTCAGTTTATATACAGAAGATAGAACATAGAACATTACAGCGCAGTACAGGCCCTTCGGCCCTCGATGTTGCGCCACCCTATCATACCAATCTGAAACCCATCCCACCTACACTATTCCATTTACGCCCATATGCCTGTCCAATGATGACTTAAATGCACTTAAACTTGGCGAACCTACTATCGTTGCAGGCAAAGCATTCCATACCCTTACTACTCTCGGAGTAAAGAAACTACCTCTGACATCTGTCTTATACCTATCTCCCCTCTCTTTAAAGTTGTGTCCCCTCGTGTTTGCCGTCCCCATACTTGGAAAAAGGCTCTCTCTGTCCACTCTATCTAACCCTCTGATTATCTTGTATGTCTCTATTAAGTCACCTCTCAACCTTCTCTCTGACAAGAACAGCCTCAAGGCCCTCAGCCTTTCCTCGTAAGACATTCCTTCCATACCAGGCAACATCCTAGTAAATCTCCTCTGCACCCTTTCCAAAGCTTCCACATCCTTCTTATAATGCGGTGACCAGAACTGTACACAATACTCCAAGTGTGGCCATACCAGAGCTTTGTACAACTGCAGCATAACCTCCTGGTTCCGAAACTCAATCCGTCTATTAATAAAGGCCAAAACACTGTATGCTTTCTTAACAACCCTGTCAATCTGGGTGGCAACTTTCAGGGATCTGTGTACACGTACACCGAGATCTTTCTGCTCATCTGCACTCCCAAGAATCTTACCATTAGCCCAGTACTTTGCATTCCGATTACTCCGTCCAAAGTGTATCACCTCACACTTGTCCACATTAAACTCCATTTGCCACCTCCCAGCCCAGGTCTACATCCTATCTATGTCTCTCTCCAACCTACTACATCCTTCGTCACTATCCACAACTCCACCGACCTTAGTGTTGTCTGCAAATTTACTAACCCACCCTTCTAAGCCCTCATCCAGGTCATTTATAAAAATGATGAACAGCAGTGGACCCAACACTGACCCTTGCGGTACGCCGCTAGTTATTGGACACCAAGATGAACATGTTCCATCAACTACAACCCTCTGCTTTCTTTCAGCAAGCCAATTACTGATCCAAACTGCTATGTCTCCCACAATCCCATTCCTCCACATTTTGTATAATAGCCTACTGTGGGGAACCTTATCGAACGCCTTGCAGAAATCCATATATACCACATCAACCAGTTTACTCTCATCTACCTGTTTGGTCACTTTGTCAAAAAACTCAATAAGATTTGTTAGGCACGACCTACCCTTCACGAAACCGTGCTGACTGTCCCTGACAGGGTTGGGGTTGGGGATAACGTGTAAATGATAGTTAGGAATAGAGCCCAAAGAGAGAGAACAGTTGGACAGACAAAGGAGTAAATAATGATCTGGTTAGGAGAGTGAATAACTATTAATATGGACTGTTAATGGTTAATGATGGGCTGACAATATATTAACAAGGCCTGATGGGTGGGGGTTAGGATAAGGATATGGGAGAGCTCAAGCCCTAAAGTTATTGAACTTGATATTGAGTCTAGAGGGCTGCAGGGTCCCCAAGGGGAAAATAAAGTGCTGTTCTTCCAGCTTCTTTAATAGCTTCGCTGGAGCACTGCAGCAAGCCTAAGAGAAATGTTGGTCATGGAACAGGGTGTGTTGATATGGTCGGCAGCTGGAAGCTCAGGTGTTCTGTCTCAGGCTTGCTGCAGTGCTCTAGCAAAGTTCAGCACAAACTGGAAGAACAGCGCCTAATTTTCCAGTGGCTTTGGAAGGGAACGTGCGGGTGGTGGTGGTGCTTCTCAATGGAAGCGGTCAAGGATTCGGAAAATGCTGTCGAATGAACTTTGGTTCTGGATGTCTGTTTGCTTGCTGAGCTGGAAGGTTTCAGATGTTTCATCACTATACTAGGAAACATCATCAGTGAGCCTCAGGATGAAACACTGGTGGTATGGCCCACTTTTATTTATGTTTAGATTTCCTTGGATTGGTAATGTCTTTTCCTGTTCTTTTTCTCAGGGAGCTTTGGTGTTCTGCAGTGCATCTTGTAGAAGGTACACATTGTTGCTGCTAAGTCACAGTTGTGGAGGATGTAGAAGTTTGTAGAGGTGTTATCATCCATAACTTGTAACTGCCCTCTGAAATAGCCCAATAGCAAGCTACTAGATCAAGGGAAATTAGAGATGGAAATGCTGGCTCAGCCAGTGACACTGATATCCCTTGACAATTGGAAAAAGGGCTGCTTTGCCTCAATTGATGCCAATCTTCTTGAGTGCTCTTGAATCTGCTCCCATTCAGGCAAGTGGGGAGTAGTCCTTCACACTCCTGATTCGTTCTTTGTAGATGAAAATCAGGCTTTGGGGAGTAAGGAGATGAGTCATTCACTGCAAGCTACCTGCTCTGACCTACTCTAATAGCCACCATATATGGCAAGACCAGTTCAGTTTATGGTCTGTTCTAAACCTTAGGATTTTGATTAGTGAGGGATTCACTGATGGTAATGCCATTGAATGTCAAGGGATATTAGTTAAATTCTCCCTCATTAAAGATGGTCATTGTTTGCCATTTATATGGCATGAATATTATTTACCATTTTTAAGCCTAAGTCTGGATATTGTCTAACTCTTGCATTTGGACATGGTTCGTTTCAGTATCTGAAGAGTTGCAAATGATGCTGAACATTGTGCAATGATCAGCAAATATCCCCACTTATGAACTTATAATGGAGAAAGTTTATTTTTGAGCAGCTGAAGACGGTTGGACAAAAAACACTACCTTAAGACTGCAGAGATGGTCTGAGACTGTGAAGAATGACTTCCAACAATCACAATCATCTTCCCTTGTGCCAGATATGACTCCAAACAGTGGAATTTTCTCTGTCATTCCCAATGACTCCAGACCAGGGCTCCTCGCTGCCACAAATGGTTAAATGCAGCCTTAACATCAGGTGCAGTCACTCACATCATCACTAAAATTCAGCTTTGCATCCACTTAGAACCAAAGCTATAAAGAGGTCAGGAGCTCAGTGGCCCTGGTGGAACCCAAACTGAGCATCAGTTAGCAGATTACTTGTGAAGCAAGAACAGCTTGATAGCACTGTTGATTACACCTTTGTCACTTTACGAACAATCGAGACTAGGGTCATGGAGGCACTAATTGGTAAGGGTAGATTCTCCCTTAGACTAATGGAGAAAGTGAAGTCACATGGTGTGCAGGGTGTTCTAGCTAGGAGGATAAAGAACTGGTTGAGCAACAGGAGACAGAGTAGTAGTTGAAGGGAGTTTCTCGAAATGGAGAAAGGTGACCAGTGGTGTTCCACAGGGGCTAGTGTTGGGGCCATTGTTGTTTGTGATATATATAAAATGATCTGGAAGAGGGCACTGTTGGTATGATCAGCAAGTTTGCAGATGACATGAAGATTGGTAGACTAGCAGAAAGAGCGGCACGGTGGCACAGCGGTTAGCACTGCTGCCTCACAGTGCTAGAGACCTGGGTTCAATTCCCGCCTCAGGCGACTGTGTGGAGTTTGCATGTTCTCCCCGTGTCTGCATGGGTTTCCTCCGGGTGCTCCGGTTTCCTCCCACAGTCCAAAGATGTGCAGGTCAGGTGAATTGGCCATGCTAAATTGCCCGTAGTGGTAGGTAAGGGGTAAATGTAGGGGTATGGGTGGGTTGCGCTTCGGCGGGGCGGTGTGGACTTGTTGGGCCGAAGGGCCTGTTTCCACACTGTTCGTAATCTAATCTAATCTAAAAAGCATAAAGGACTGTCAAAGAATATAGGAGGATATAGATAGACTGGAGATTTGGGCAGAAAAGTGGCAGATGGATTTCAATCCAGACAAATATGACGTGATGCATTTAGGCAAGACTAATTCTACAGCGAATTATACAATGAAAGGAAGAGTCTTGGGAAAAGTTGATGGGTAGAGAGATCTGGGAGTGCAGGTCCATTGTACCCTGAAGGTTGCTGCACAGGTGGATAGAGTGGTCAAGAAGGCATATAGTATGCTTGCCTTCATCGGACAGGGTATTGAGTATAAGAGCTGGCAAGTCATGTCAAAAGACGTTGGTTTGGCCGCATTTAGGATACTGTGTACACTTCTGGTCGCCACATTACCAAAAGGATGTGGACACTTTGGAGAGGGTGCAGAGAAGGTTTACAAGGATGTTGCCTGGTATGGATGGTGCTAGCTATGAAGAGAGGTTGAGTACGTTAGGTTTGTTTTCATTAGAAAAAAGGAGATTGAGGGGGGACCTGATTGAGGTTTACAAAATCATGAAGGGTATAGACAGGGTGGATAGAAATAAGCTTTTTCCCAGGATGAAGGATTCACTAACCAGAGGTCACGCTTTCAAAGTGGGAGGTGGAAAGTTTAAGGGGGATGCACGTGGCAAGTACTTCACACAGAGGGTGTGGATATCTGGAACGCGTTGCCAGCAGAGGTGGTAGAGGCAGGCACGGTAGATTCATTTAAGATCTGTCTGAACAGATGCATGAGTAGGTGGGGAGCAGATGCTTAGGAAGTGGGTGACAGGTGTAGACAGTACATTTGGATCGGCTCAGGCTTGAGGGCTGAAGGGCCTGTTCCTGGGAGGTAAATTTTTTTTGTTCTTCCCTGCTTTTTTGTGATAATTTTCTGCATTGTCAAGTAGATACCAGTTTTGTAGATGTACTGGAACTGATTGGCAAACAGCAGCAAAATCTGGAACACATCTTTAGTACGAATGCCTGAATGGTGTTAGGGCAGACTGCCTTTGCAGTACCTGGCATCACCATTTCTTGATATTACAAAGTGATTGAATTGGCTGAAAACTGGCATCTCTGAAGCTGCAGACTTCTGGAGAAGACCAAGAGCAATCATCCACTTGGCACTTATAGCTAAAGTGTTTCCTTTGAGCTGTTGCAAACGCTTCAGCCTTATCATTTGCACTAATGGGGTGGCCCATCCCACTTCGAGGATGAGGCCACTTGTGAAACTGCCCTCTCCAGTGATTAAATTGTCCGTCACCATTCATGATTCCATGTGGCAGCACTGCAGAGCTTAGATCAGATGCAATGACTGTTGAATCACTTAGCTCTATCGCTTAGTGCTTATGCTGTTTGGCATGCAGACAGACCTGTTTTGTCACTTCACCAGGTTGACATCTCATTTTTAGGTATGCCTGATTTTGCACCAAGCATGGTCTCCACTATTCCTTGAATTCCTTCTCCATCTCCTGGCTACCGGGGGCTATGCCAGGCACATTATGTTTAAAGTGTAATTCTGCTGCCACTGATGGTCCATAGCACCTCGTAGATGCCCAGTCTGGAGTTGCTCAGTCTGTTTGAAGCCAATCCTATTTAGCACAATGATACTGTCACACAAGATGATGCAAAGTATTCTCAACATGAAATCAGAACTTCACCTGCACAAGGACAATGTGGTGGTCACTGATGCTGTAATGGATAGATGCACCGACAGCAGACAATTTGACAAGGATGAGGTCAAGTCTGTTTTTCCCCTGGTTGTTGGTTCCCTCACTATGTGCTGCAGACCCAGTCTTTTCGGACTTGACCAGTTCAATCAATAGTGTTGCTGCTGAGCCACTCTTGGTGGTGGCCAATAAAATCCTTCATCCTTGCCTACCCCTAGTTCTTCAATGTGCAGAAGTGCTGATTTGTCAGCAGACTTCCTTGCCCACATTTCAGCTGGTGCCACTTAGAGTCAGTGCCTGAAGTCAATGTTGAAAATTTCCAGGGTAACTTCCTCTTGAGTGTATCAAAAGTTAGCTCTGCTGGGTCTGTCCTGCTGATGGTAGTATCTAGGATATTATAAGGAATGATTTCATGACAATGTCAGGCTTGACTAGTCTGAGGGACAACTCAATTTTGACACTAGCTCCCATGTTATAAAGAAGGACTTTGCAGGGTTGACAGGGCTGTGTTTGCTGTCATCATTTCCAGTGTTAGGTGGTCTATCCAGTTCCATTCTTTTTGAGAGATCTTCTCGGAACTGTTACAACTGAGCGGTCATTTCAGAGAGTAATTTAAGAGTTTCCAAATGTAGGCCAGACCAGGTAAGCACAGCAGTTTCCTTTCTTAAAGGACATGAGTGAACCAGATGGGTTCTTCCAACACAATTATTAGGCTTATAATTCCAGATTTTTATCAGATTCAAATTGCCCCACCTTCTATGGTGTATTCAAACACAGGTCTCCAGAACGTTAGCAGGATCTTTGGATTAATAGTCTAGTGGTAATACACTATACAAATTCCTCACAGAATATAGAACAGTGCAGCAGAGGAACAGCCCTTTCAGCCCATCATATGCCAACCATGATACCATTCTAAACTAATTCCATCTGCCAGCATTTGGTCTGTATTCTTCCGTCTGCTCATGCGTCTGTCTTGATGCCTCTTAAATGTTCTATCAGATCTACTTCCAACAGCTCCCCTTGCAGTACATTCCACGTACCTACCACACTCTGTGTTTAAAAAAAACTTGCCTCACATATCTCCTTTAATCCTTTATCCTCTCACCTTAAACTTATGGCCTGTGGTATTTGACATTTCCACCTGTGAAAAAACTCTCATTATCCATTCTAGCTGTGTCTCTCATAGTTTTATATGCTTTTATCAGATCATCCCTCAGCCCCTGAAGACTAGCAAAAACAATTCAAGTTTGTCCAACTTCTCCTCAAAGCTAATACACTCCAATCCAGGCAGGATCTAAGTAAACCTATTTTACACCCACTTCAAAGCCTCCACCTCCTTCCTGCAGTGTGGCAACAAGAACTGCACACAATACTCCAAATGTGGCTAAAGTCTTATACATCACCCCAAACATTAACTCTGTTTCTCTCTTTACAGGCATTGCCATACCTGCCATTTACAGCACTTTTTTTTTAAACTTCCAATTGCCAAGGTCTGTTGTATTTTGCTTTTACACTTACCTTTGACTTTGTTGTCTTTGCCTGTTCTTATCTATGGTGTGACTGCTATTTCCCAATTGTTCTTCTACTTTCACAACAGTTATTGATCCATACACTAACTAAACTCAAAAAGAACCACTTCGGAACACATTCTAAAATCCTGTTTATAATTATTCCAATCTGTTTTACAATGGTGAAAATCACCTACTCACATTTCTTGTTTTTGTATCTTTCTCTGAAATATCTACCTAGCCTCATTGATTAATACCCTGTACTGCAGACTGACTCTCACACTATTCCCATTTCTTAAGTCTATCCATATGGATTCTGTCTTAATGACTCCCTTCCCTGTGATAAAATCCTTGACTGATCCTTGATCCTTTCAGAACTTTCTTTTTTTAAAACACTAACTGCATAACCTTTGGCCATATTTTTTCCACTACTTTAGTTAATCCAGTTGATAATTTAATTTCACAGCTTTCACCATCTAATCGCAGACCCATAACTCTGGCATGTTCCTGTTCTTTTATATTTTATGTATAGGTATTGAACCATTTGGGTTCAGATTAAGGTGGAACAACATGGGAATATGGCATTAAGATAGAAGATCAGTTATCATCATGTTGAATGGCACAGCAGATTCAATAGGCTGAAATTCTTCCACTTGCTTCTTTTGTTGTGTTTGAATGTATAACTGTCTATTCTTCTAGCAACCTGAAGAATTTGACTACTGTCCCACAGATCCAGTTGGTTTTCCTGGAGATCCTATTTTTAATCCAGTGTCTAACTCCTTCTTCAAATTCTATCTGCACTCTCAAATGTACATCCTTCAGTGTCATTGATTCGAGTATTGCCCTGGATTTCTCGTCGATCTCATGCTACTTCATCAAGAATACAAAAATGATCACAAATTGATTTTGAATAAATCATAAAATAGCCCAGTGGAACTAACAGTAAATCAGATAATTACTGACATTTGTGTCACTTTCATGTTACAATGGGGACTTTGTCCAAGTATCTGTTTGTGATTTGTTTTGAGAGATCGACTGGGAAGGATGGTTATGACAGTTAGTTTTGTTGTCACAACATCACTATTCATTCTTAATTTTCTTTGTGTGGCACTAGGTCATGTCATAAAGTGTAGTAAAAGGCCAAACTTTCCGAACCAACACTTAACCTCCATTGAAGCAAACAATTTCAGTTACAACCATTAACTTGGTTTCCATCTCCTTTTGACTTTTCCTTCAGCTATAAAATCAGATATTGAATATTAATATTTCTGCCTCAATCATTACCTCTGGAGTTAAAGCCAACAATCTTATAACTCTGTAATGTTTCTCCTGCTCTCATCTTGGGTCAATCGCCTCTCGTTACTAAGAACTCAAACATTGTAAACAGTTTGCTTCTATTTGTCTTGTTGCCCTGTTGTCTGTGTTGTTTTAATGAGAAGGCAGTTCTAGTTTTTATTCTTCTGAGATTTATTATACCAAATTCCATACAGTTAGGACATAAATTATAAACAGTACACGATTTATGTTTTTGTTTCACATTGAAACTCTTAGGTAGTTCAGAGATTCAGTGTGGTATCTCTAATACTGTCTATTAAGTCACTTAAAATTAAAATATATAAAAGATTAAACAACCAAATTTCACATCCTGTTCTTCATTCCGTTCATTTGATTTAAACTCAGATTTCTTATTGAATTTTATTTGCAAGAATGAATTATGGATTAATAAAAGATAACACTTGAGGAAACTCTGGTCTGTCAAGCAGGGATTAATTCATCTCTTCTGCTCCGTGTTTCAACATCTAAAAGCAGTTTTAGCAGTGCTGTTGCATTGTATGGAAAAAGGTTTCTTCTCTGCAAACGGCTAATAGTTTTTCTCAATTCAGTCAAACAACTCACTGATTTCTTGAATATTCGTTCCAGGGGCATTTTTGTGTTGTTTTCACAACTATGTGACTTTATTTCTCTTGGGTTTCTTACAATTTTTATGCTTATTGCTTCAGGATCTTGTTTCACTGTTTCACCAATTGTTAATGTGTTATTCGTTACAATACCCTGATTTGTGTCCAGGCTGAGGATATTTAAGCAGGAAGCTTCCATTACTTCATTGTCTGAATCCTCAGAACTTTCATAATCCACTAGACTTCGAGGCTGCTCACATGGCCAGGGCCTATTACTGCTCATCAGTTGTCCTGAGTTGCTACTCTTCACAGTGTCTACATTGTTTCTTAGGTCCCTCACAGGTGTGAGAAAGTATGGTGTTGTGGGAGTTACAACTGCTTCTTTTGAGTTTTCAGTAACAATTTGATTGTTGGTTCTGTCTTGTTCTCCATGAGGAATGAGACTGAAGTCATCACAGATTTCATTTATTTCAGAGCAACAAAATGATTCAGCATCAGCAGCTTCATCAAACTGAGCACAAATGCAGCAGAAGAACCACCAGTCCTCTTGAAGAAGTCGCAGATATCTCACTAAATACTCCAGGAAGCAGGTTTCAGTGGAAATCAGAAAATCCAGCAGGACAGAATGATCAAATACTAAACTCTGTAAAATCAGGAGAAAGATACAATGGGGATTGAAGCAATGTTCACATGCTTCACAAGAATTGTTTGCTTTTTCCTGAGGATAGATATCCAAAGACCTGTGGAGAGATGAAAAGGTTCTAAGTGCCTTGGTAATTGAAGTAGTAATCAATTTAAAACAACTCATTTAAATCTCGTGATACCCTAGACTCTCAGTACAACAAACAACAGTGGATAGGGTTGACTGAAATACCAGGATTGGCTCATACCATGGCTGAATGGACAAACAGATTTCATCGAATAGTCCCAGATTGCAGCTCAAGTCAACCGATGGGAGGCAGTAGCTGTGAAATAATGAAATAGGCTTCCAACATACAGCATTGAGAAGGATATATGCTAAGTGCAATGCTGCACATTGGGCCAACGAGAAAGGAGCCTGGTACAGACACAAGCTGAAAGGAGAATTTGATTTGTGTCTTATGCCTCTTGCTCTGTGAACCACTGTATAGGATCACGTGGAATTAGCAACTATGTTTTGGCTTGCGGACAGAAAATTAGTAAAGTGGCCAGGGCATAAGTTTCATTAATGCAAACTGCTGTCACTGTGTGCAAGATACAGGGGGAGACATGCACATGATTGGAAAGGAAAGGGACAAGATGAGAGTATACTAGTTTGATCGAAGAATTAATTAGTTTCATGCTTTTGGATTTAAATGGAACAACAGAGTCACTTCATTGATTTTGAAAGAGAAAATGTAAGACCAAAATCCTGAGAATAAAAACCAAAATCTCATATTGCTGTGCTAAAAGACAGAGAAGAAAATGTTGCAGCTAATGATGATATTTGTTTAAATAGAGCTTGTGTGGTGTTAATTTAACAGACGATATGTCTTGTTGAAAATTTCTCTGAAACACAATAACAACAATCTACAGATAGGTAGGTGGGTTTCAACTCCCCCTCCCACATGCAGGTCCTTTGACTCCTCCATCGCCAGACCATAGCAACACGACGGCTGGAGGAAGAGCGCCTCATCTTCCGCCTAGGAACCCTCCAACCACAAGGGATGAACTCAGATTTCTCCAGTTTCCTCATTTCCCCTCCCCCCACCTTGTCTCAGTCCCAACCCTTGAACTCAGCACCACCTTCCTAACCTGCAATCTTCCTGACCTCTCCGCCCCATCCCCACTCCGGCCTATCACCCTCACCTTAACCTCCTTCTACCTATCGCATTTCCAACGGCCCTCCCTCAAGTCCCATCTCCCTAACTTTTATCTTAGCCTGCTTGGCACACTCTCCTCATTCCTGAAGAAGGGCTCATGCCCGAAATGTAGATTCTCCTGCTCCTTGGATGCTGCCTGACCTGCTGCGCTTTTCCAGCAACACATTTTCAGCTCTGTTATTAATAAAGCCAAGGATACTCTCTGCAAACTTCATTGATTGCTCCACATATACACAAAGATACCACTGATCCTGAACTCCCTTTACAATTGCACCCCCTACTTAATATTGTTTTTTTACTGTTCTTCATCCCAAAATGCATCATGTCAAAGCTGCACATATTGCACCAGATATTCACTGAATCAGTTCCTAGGAGGAAGGGACTGTCCTAAGAGAAGAGATTGAACAAACTATTCCTTACATGAAAAATCCTTACGGAATAGATGTTAAGATAATCTTTTTTCGCTTGAGAATTGATAGCAGTTGTACTCAAAATATTATCCAAGGATCAATGGTCCTTCAGACGGTCTATGGATTGTGTCCGTAATGGAAATCACTGAAGCTGTTAGTTGGCGAGAACAATTTCACAGACCTTTGCTTTTCCAATGGTCAACGTTTCCTGGACTTGTAACACAGCACAAAACACATGCTGCTATTCATAACAACTGTGAGATCAGAGTTTCATAACTTGTGGGGCTATAAACAAGGAGTAAGAACTAACTGAACATGAAACCTGACAAAAACTGAAGCTTTTCAGCTTGAAGCCAGACATCACCTCATTGCTTTTTCATTAAAAACAGTGACATTCTCCCATTTATGCTGATGAGTCTTTTGTGGTGGTAAATGAAAGCAGATGGTGTAGGAGCAGTAGGCAGATCAGGGAAATAGGTGGTACACAGATTATTTTATCAATGGTAAATGAAAACATTTGAGAATCTGCAATCTAATACAATATTGGTCTCCAGAATAAGGTCAAGAGGTGAAATTTCTTTATTCACATAACACAATAACCTATATTTACATGGAATTATTTAAGAAAAACATTTTTAGAAGGTGCTTATGCACTTCACAGCAGCATTATGAAACAAAAATGACACTGAGCCATACTGCCATCACTTATCTCTTAATTGCAGAATTAATTTTATTCAAGGTCACACATTTCTGCCACTGGTCTTTATGACTGATCCACACAAGAATGAGACCAAAACATTGCTCAAAGCGGAAAGTTTTAATCCGAGTCTTCAAAAAAGAGGTGCAGAAATGTAGAGATATGGAATGCCAGAGACTGGGACTTAGGAAACGGAAACCATGACCACTAATAATGGAGCAATTGTGATGAAAAATGCACAGAAGCCTGAATTGAAGAATGATCGTACAGTTGAAGATTACAGAGGATAAAGAGGAACAAGTCTATGAAGACATCTGAAGACAATAATAAGAATTTCAAAATTATCATGTTGCTCAAATGGCAACCTGTGAAGGTCAGTGAGCACAGTGGCAAAAGGGGAATGGGATTTCCTCTGAGTCAAGACATAGGCAACAGCTTTGGATGACCTCAAATTTTAAAGAGGGTAGATGTAGGAAACTGATCAGTAACAATCACATTTTGAGGTAACAAAGGCAAGGATGAAGGTTTCTACAGCTTGTAGATCTCAGGAATTCTTAAAACCAAAAAGCTGTTGAAGCTCGCTTATTTTGTGTTAATGGGTCCAAAGCTGCCTTCATCATTAAGTGTGAAAAGAATGAAAGCATATTGGAATAGGATGAAAAGGAAGAGTTCAGTTACATTAGCCATGATTCTGATAAATGGCAGACCAGCTGAAAAAGGACTTCTATTCCTCATGATACAAACACTCAGATCTCGAACAGAAGAACTTAGGGGAATATTTAGATTGCAGACTCTGTTTGTAACCCACATAAACAATTCAATCAAACAAAATTCAAGAGTTACTAACCTGTAGCAACTTATATAGATGGTTAGTAGTGCTCTGGCAGCTTCCACCATATCATCATCCTGCTCACCAAAAACTAGCGAAACCAAAACACATGGATGCGAGAGCTGTTGGGTACGTATAGGGCATCGAAAATGCATCCTCAGAAATGTCATCAACTGCGATACACAAGGTTGGAGCTCAGCTCTTAGACAGCCTAGAAACAGCACATACCATCAGTACCTCATCAAGATTTGCCCTTATGCTTTTGAACAGGAAATCTAGAATGATCAAGTGATTAGAATGGATTACAGAATGATGGGGTAAAAAATTGCACATTTAAAAGGTGAAACAACAGAAAGGAGTCTAATTTGAACATGAAGAAGGTGCACTCCTATGTAGTTTTGGATGGTACAGAACTAATAGGTTCAGCTGCCACCTACAACTCAGTACTGAATTATTTGGTCTCTAAAGTTTGTGAGAAGATTTGTAGATCGTGTTGTGGTTCTGTTTGCCGAGCTGGGAATTTGTGTTGCAGACGTTTCGTCCCCTGTCTAGGTGACATCCTCAGTGCTTGGGAGCCTCCTGTGAAGTGCTTCTGTGATCTTTCCTCCAGCATTTGTAGTGATTTGAATCTGCTGCTTCCGGTTGACAAACCATTCAAACCATTACAAATGCTGGAGGAAAGATCACAGAAGCGTTTCACAGGAGGCTCCCAAGCACTGAGGATGTCACCTATTCCGGGGACGAAACGTCTGCAACACAAATTCCCAGCTCAGCGAACAGAACCACAACATATTTGGTCTCTATTGGGTGTCACGGTGGTTAGCACTGATGCCTCAAAGTGTCAGTGAACTTGGTTTGACATACAGCTCAGGCAACTGTCTGTTTGGAGTTGGCATGTTCTCCCCCTACCTGTGTGGGTTTTTGTCATATACTCTGGGTTAGTCTCACAGTCCGAAGATACACAGGTTAGGTGGATTAGCCCATGGTAAGTGTGGGGTTACGGGGACAAGGTGGGAATTGGGTTTGGGTGGGATGTTCTTTGGCAGGTTGGTGCAGATTGAATGGGCTCAATGGCCTCTTTCCGTATTTTAGGGATTCTTTGATGCAAATCATTAATACTTTGCTTCTTTCTATTGCTTCACCTTGTTCTTAGTTCCAAAACTAAATTACCACTTGCTTCTCCACATCAAATTGCCTGATCCACCAGCCCATATTTTCCTGATGTCTTTTACTATCCTGTTGTTTGCCAAATATGTCCATGTTGGCATTTTTGAAAATCATGCTCAAAATTCGAATTATCAAAATGCAAAGAACAAACGTTATCCCAGTACACCACTTCCAACTCTTTACCAATCCAATCAATAAAACTAATCCTTTATTTAATGCCCAATCAATGTTCTTCAAAACTATCCTCCTTTCCTTTCGAGAATCAATGAGCACTCTCCTATTTACCTTTTGCTTCTCTTTATTGTGGCTAATGAAGCTGTCGCTCTTTTACATTTCCTTTCCTATTCTTCAGACGCTGAAAATGCAAATGAAAAATGTAATCTTCACGGGGTTTAAATAAAGATATTTTGCCTCAGCTCAGACCCTAATTCACTTTGAAGTGTCTCACCTTCTTCAGTTTCTCTCCTGCCTTGCACAATGCTTGGAATCATTTGATCATTACTTCCTGAATTACCAAATTGTCTCTTCAAGACTTTCCAAACTTGGTAGACGGTTCTTGTGATGCAGTGGTACTGTCCTTACCCCTGAGCCTGGAGGACCAGGTTCAAGTCCCATCTTCACCAGACATGCATAAAGACATCACTACACACTATTTGATTAAGAAATATCTACAAACTTTGTACTGCCCTTTAAAATTGTTTCTGGACATCGGATAATATATTTTATGGAGGGGGGGAACATCACTGAACCTTTCATGTTCAAATGGATATGAGCAACTATTCACGTTAAAAATATGAAATCATCATCAACACTGAATGGATAATCCCTCAGGATCTGCTGGAGTTTCCATCTGCTTGGCACAATCTCCATGTGTAGATGGGTCTGGCCAATAATCTGAATTGGGCACAGCTTAACCATTTTGTACTTTGTTAGTAACTTTACAATCATAGATTATAGAATGCTTACAGTGTGGAAGCAGGGCATTCAGCCCATCGAGTCCACATCAACCGGCACGGTGGCTCAGTGGTTAGCACTGCTGCCTCACAACACCAGAGACCCAGGTTCAATTCCCGCCTCAGGCGACTCTCTATGTGGAGTTTGCACATTCTCCTCGTGTCTGCGTGGGTTTCCTCCGTGTGCTCCGGTTTCCTCCCACAGTCCAAAAATGTGCAGGTTAGGTGAATTGGCCATGCTAAATTGCCCGTAGTGTTAGGTGAAGGGGTAAATGTAGGGAATGGGTCTGGGTGGGTTGCTCCTCGGAGGGTCAGTGTGGACTTGTTGGGCCGAAGGGCCTGTTTCCACATTGTAAGTAATCTAATCTTAAATGTAGGGAATGGGTCTGGGTGGGTTGCTCCTCGGAGGGTCAGTGTGGACTTGTTGGGCCGAAGGGCCTGTTTTCACACTGTAGTAATCTAATCCAATCTAAACCCTCCATAGAGGATCCCACCCAGAAGCCGCTGGTCTTTTAAATTTCCTTTCCTACTCTTCAGATGCTGAAAATGCAAATGAAAAACTTAAATCATCATGGGGTTTAAATTAAGATACTTTGCCTCAACGCAGACCCTAATTTACTTTGAAGTGTCTCACTTTCCTCAGTCTTTCTCCTGCCTTGCAATCACCTGATCATTACTTCCTGAATTACTAAAGTTGTCTCTTCTAGATTTTCCAAACTTGGTAGAGGGCACCCATCCACGCTCCATCCCCAACCCCCCAAACCCCCAACCACCACCACCACCACCACCACATGGCTGTAAGCCTGCATTTCCCATGGTTAATCCACCTAACCTACACATCCTGGACACTATGGGCAATTTAGCATTGCCAATCCACCTAGCAGCACATTTTTTAATATTGAAAAGTACTAAGTTTCACTGATAGAAAACTGCTGAGATTGAGAAAGGGCACGATTAACTGATAACAGACTTATTCAAAAAAGTTCCTTAAAACAGTAGTTTTGAAAATTGAGGAAGAAACAACTTGCCTTAATGAAAGACATTTGGTGTAGTTATACAATGCATCTTTGTAGGAGTATCAAATAATATTCAATATGAAGCTATACCGGGTGATACGGAAAAGCAACTTAGTCAAAGAATTGGATTTTAAAAGAGTGCCTTCAAGGAGGAAAGGTGGAGTGTTAGATGTAAGAAAAAGTAGGCCACTTCGTCCCTCAAGCCTTCATATATTTCAACGTGATCATAGCTATCATTGACCTCAGCTCACCTTCTAGCCTGGGGAAGATGTTTTGGAGGGGTTAGGGGAGTTTAGGGCCCAGAAAACTAAAGGCATGGCCAGCAATACATTGAAATTAGAGCTGTGCAAGATTCCTAAACTTCAGGAGTGCAAGATCTTGAGAGGTATAGAACTGAGAAGAGGTTCCAAAGATAGGTAGGTGCTTGAAAACAACATGACAATGGCTGGTACACAGTTTGTGAGGAGCAAATACAAGGGCAGTTTTAGGTGTATGAATATTGACTTTAGTGCACCGACATGCTTTTGATTAGTGGCAGCCGAAAATTCACTGATTGACAGTGCCAAGTGCAAATATAATTTGTAAAATTGTTTCAGGTTTACAAATGATAATTTTCCTCTTCCACTTATTCTACAGATGTGTCAGATTCCCAAAACATTGTGAGTATTTAAACAGGCTTTAACAAGTCTAGTTAACTGATTAAATGTTAAATGATTACCTTGTTCTGTGACATCAAAGGTCCTGGTTTGCACCTTAATCTCCATGGCTTTAATTAGAATTAGACAAACAGCCCTTATCATCACGAGGTCTGGTCCACAGTTAGAATCTACAACACCAACCATCTCATTGCCTCCAAAGAAACATGGCTTGGGACTAACAGCAAGTTTTCTGAACTGACCAGACACCAAAGCTTGTAACACTGCATTCGATACAGCCAGAAAGTCATGTTGCATATGGCTATCTTGCTCAGATGTTGCACAAGAGGAATCATTCACATTACTTTCACCAGCATGGCAAAGAAAACATTGTTTTAGCAGCATAAGCAGCCTCTTTTTAACTAAGTAATGAGCAGAGGAAACAACATACTGTAGCAATTGTGAGGTTCGCAGGTATAATATCCTCAGACAAGGGAAATTTAATTTCAGCTGGATTCTAATACTGACAAAAATTTCAAGTAAATCTACAAATACAAGTTGATTGGTTGTGGCAATGTTCTCGGTATCAGGTCCAGTTGTAGCTCCAATTGTTTTGCAGTCATCAGAATATGAGGTGAACATGAAGGAATACAAACCACTAAACACAGAGTCCATCGGAGTGAGGAACTTCTCTATGATCGCTACAAAAAAAGACAAATTTCCAATGTTAGGTTAGGTTAAGTGAAGCTGAGGGATGGTCTGTGTTTATGGGTGAAGCCAGAACAAATACTGTCAAGTGCACATCCAAGCAAAATTAAACATACAAATTATTTAATTATAACACCAGATAAATAAATAAATATTCAGCCAAAGGAAATCTCCCCTGCAGGAACAAGAACTGCAACAGGAGAAAACTCATGATAAACTCATGATCTTTTGTGCTTTATTATTTTTGGACCATAATGACTATAATAATGAGTATATCTTAAAGATAGGCATCGACATTTCTTGATAATTTGTTTTTACACATTAAAATTACATGTATGTTAACATATGCAAGCCTTACATGAATGCACTGAATACATTTTTTTGGTCTGCTGCAAACTCCCAGGAAATAGCCAACTTTCTGGGCTGCCAGGTTTCTGTTCTCATTGTTGCTTTATAATACAGATCTAATTAAGATACAGTATTGAACTTATTTGTATGTGAGAATTTTAACTCTAACCTTCAAAAAAATCTCTATTTTAAAAAAAATTTAAATACTATTTCTGTTCATGTATCATCCACTTGCCCTATTTATTTAACAAATTTAGCTCTATTTTAATCTTTTAAGCTCGTTAATCTTCTTACTTCAAAATCAGTTTTTTTAATTCAATTTCTTCTTCCAGGATCATACTCCTCATTCAGGTCAAAGGACTCAATGCAGGTTTAATTATGAATGTATCTATGACTAATTCTATCCGTGGAGTATAAAATAAGTCAAAGCAGCGGGTAGCACTGACCAATTTCATGTTCACTAACACCCCCAGAACTCAGCTGTAACTAGATCAGCAAATAATGCCTGGTAGTGTGATGGTTAACACAGAAAATGTTTTAAAAATTATTCACATACAGACAGAAAAGTCAAAAATAGGCCTTGAGACAATTAGGCAATTTTCCCACAAGAACAGACTTTCTGGAGGCAAATGTAACAAGGGGTTCAGGAAATCTCAAATGCACTCAGTCAGTTCATCTCAACAACTAGGCTCATTTGTATCTAGTGACCTCTCCTGGCAATGTGTGACAATTCATAGTTCCTCTGCTATCCCAAAGCACAGATCTGGTCTCTGTGGTTTCCACATTCTCAGCAGTGTCCAGGTACACATATAGTACAAGTTGATTCACTCGTGGAAGATTTGAAAAGTCTTCTGGAATATGATACTGCAGTGTACATTAATGGAACGTGTCTGCAGACAGGAGCCACTCACTGAGTAATGGATTATACATGAACAGGCTATCAATTAATTACTTTGATGATTTGTTGCTCAAAAGGATATAAGACGACAACGATTAAGGAGCCATTCAAAGAATTGTTTGCTGCTCTTCTGCGGTTCCATTCCACCTGGTTATCCTTGAATAGTGCATCAATCTTTAAAGCTTTGGATTCTCAAATAGAACCTGTTTGCAACTGCAAACAGCCTGTCAAGCTCAATTTCCATTCTGATTAAAAATCTGTCTATTTCAGGCTTGAATACAGTTAAGGTGCCAGCCTCCATAACCTGCACGGTACAGAATTCCATGGATTCACTACCATCAGAAGAAATTCCTCCTCATCTCTGTATTAAAATGGCCAACCCATTACTGAGAACATGCTTTCTTGTCCTAAATTCTCCCAGAAGGAGAAAAAATCTTTCTGCATCAACCCTGTCAAGTTCCCTAAAAATCTTGTACATTTCTAGAAGATTGCCTCTCATTTTTTTAAACTCCAATGACCACAGGCACTGCCTACTCGATCTCTCCTTATAAGACAGCTCCCCATACCCAATATCAACTTAGATAACATCGTCTGGACTGTCTCTAATGCCTGTGTCTTTCCTTAGATAAAGGAATTAAAACTGTTTACAGTATTCCAGGTATGTACTAAGTAGTACCATGTGTAGCTTTACCAAAACTTGCTTATTTTTATACTTCATTCCCTTTGAAATAAAGATCAATACTGCATTTTGTTTCCTTATTACCTGTTGAACTCTTGTGCTAACTTTTTGTGATTTATTCCCAAACCCCTATGTGTTAGTTTTTCCCTTGATCATGTTAAATGGCGGAACACGTTCTAATGCTGAATTGCCTTCTCCAGTTCCTAATTTGCATGTTCCTATGCATATTCATATTTCTTAAATTATTCAAATGACAGTCCCAACTTATTTTGTGAGATTAATAAAAATGAGACATTAAGTTTTTTCTTAAAAATCATGAGATGTCACAACAGAAGGGCACAACAGCTTAAAGCAAAATCCTTACTGACATTGTTTGGACATCACCTGATGAAGGAGCGACGCTCCGAAAGCTAGTGCTTCCAATTAAACCTGTTGGACTATAACCTGGTGTTGTGTGATTTTTAACATTTTACATATATTGTGTATTTTTGGGCCAGACGGCCCCGTCCTCCCCGATTTGAATCCATGTAAGACTCTGTTAACTCACTTTTTAGATTAGAATCAGTCTAAACATTATGGCACAGACAGGGAACACAGGGGACTAACACCTTCAACATATTATCTGGCTGTCACCAATTGTTACAATTAACCTGAGAATGTAACTTTTAAAAAATGTTTTGTGATTTGCATATGAAAGAAGTGAAACTATCATGGTCATTCTAACAGATGAGAGACTTAACAATCAAGGTATTTTTCAATGTATATTTTCAGTTACATCACACTGTAAAACTTTGCTATACATTCTGTGTCTTACAATTGTGTACTCCACAACCACCTGAAGAAGGAGTGGTGCTCCGAAAGCTAGTGCTTCCAATTAAACCTGTTGGACTATAACCTGGTGTTGTGTGATTTTTAACTTTGTACATCCCAGTCCAACACCAGCATCTCCTAATCACAATTAAGGAAATCTATCAGAGATGAAAAAGGGAACTTCTGTGATTTTGCAGAGAATATGGGAAGAATTTTTTTTAATAGAATCTCTAGTGTGGAAACAGGCCCTTCGGCCCAACAAGTCCACACTGACTCCCTGAAAAGTAACCCACCCAGACCCATTCCCTATATTTACCCCAATGTACTTACCCTACACATCCCTGTACACTCTGGGCAATTTAGCATAGCCAATTCACCTATCCTGCACATCTTTGGATTGTGGGAGGAGACCTACGCAGACCATGGGGAGAATGTGCAAACTCCACACAGACAGTTGCCCAAGGTTGAAATCGAACCCGGGTCCCTGGCACTGTGAGGCAGCACTCTAACCACTGAGCCACCGTGCCACCCCAAATTTAAACGAATTTTTTGTTTCTGTATTCACAAAGGAAAGAGATGATAGTAATTCATGAGAAACAGTGTGAAATATTGGTTAAAATGATCACGAGAGGAAGTATTAGAGGGGTAGGAATCCTTGAAAACAGAAATGTCACCAGGGTCAAATGAATTGTTACCAAGGATGTTAAAGGAGGTCAGGGAGGAAATAGCAGAAGCTGTTATTTTATAATCTTCACTAGATACAGAGGGTTGCTGGAGGACTGAAGGAATGTGAATGTGGTTCTGTTGTTTAAAAGGAGAAAGTGAGGTCTGCAGATGCTGGAGATCAAAGCTGAAACTTTATTGCTGGAACAGCACAGCAGGTCAGGCAGCATCTAGGGAACATTCCTGAAGAAGGGCATGTGCCCGAAACGTCGAATCTTCTGTTCCCTAGATGCTGCCTGACCTGTTGTGCTGTTCCAGCAATAAAGTTTCAGCTCTGTTGTTTAAAAAGAGTACAAAGGAAATGTCAAACAATTACACACCAGTCAGTCTTACTTTGGTGGTGGGCAAATTGTCAGAACTAATCCCGAACGATTGGATAAATTGTCACTTAGAAAGGCACAGATAGTCAAGGGTAGTTCGCATGACTTTGTTAAGAGAATGTAAAGCCTTACAAATTTAAATTAATTCTTTGAGAAAGTGACAAGGAGGATCGAAGAGGATTGTACAGTGGATGATGTCTACATGGATTTTAGTATGTGACAAGGTCCCACTGGTCAAAAAGGTAAATGCTCATGCGATACAGGGTAATGTGTTGAATTCAATCGAAAGTTGGCTTAGTAGCAGGAAATCAAGAGTAATGGTTTCACAAATGGCAAGCAGTTTCAAGTGGTGTACTACAGGGCTCGGTGTTGTGACCCCTGCTGTTTGTTTCATGTACTGGACTTGAATGTCAAGGAGACAGTTCAGAAATTTGCAGACGACACACAAATTGGCCATGTTGTTGGATTGGGGAGGAGAGTGACGGATTAAGTTAAACTTTGATAAGTGTGAAGTAATGCATTTAGGGAGGTCAAACAGTAAATTGAATGCACAATAAACGGGAATATGCTGAGACGGGTAAATTAAGTGAGAGATCTTGGTCTCTAAAGATAGCAGTACTGATCTTGGTCCCTAAAGATAGTAGTACAGGTAGATATTATTGTAAAGAAGGTTTATGGAATGCTCTCCTTCATTGGCAGAGATCTGGAATACAAGTGCGAGGTGTCTGGAATTTGCTGCCTGAGTTATTAGTGGAGGCAGAGACCTTAAACCCTTTTAAAAAGTACCTGGATCTGCAATTAAGTACTGTAAGTTGCAGGGCTATGGGACATGTGTGGGAAGCTGGATTTAGGAAGGGCACCTGGACATCTTCAGTTTGGCATGGACAAAGAAGGCCAAATGTCTCTTCTGTGCTGTACCATTTCTATGATTCTGTAGCAGGTAGAGATTGGGGCAACAATAACTCCATGGGGAGATATCCCCAAATTCCACTTGTCAGTGCTGGAACACTCACTCTTCCAAACAAAAAACAAAAATCAGTTAACAAATTCATAAAATGCAGCAGAAGCAACAAACTTCAAATAACCTGATAATGAAGGACTTCAATGATATTTGCGAGTGCTCCCTGGGCAGGGACAGAAGAGCAAAACCAAGTTACTGAAATGGGGGAGGGAAAGAGTAAAAGCCAACTGAGTTAAATATACCATGCTGAGGATGCAGAAAATGAGAAGGAGGCAGATTAGAAAGAGAACAGAAAGGAAAGTCTGGAGGATAGAAGATTGGATGAGATGGGATGGGTTGGGATGGGATGATCAAGGAGATGGGGCAGGATGGAGAAAAGGTCAGAATGGTCGTGCATAGATTCACCTTCGTGCTCTTTTGACAGGTATGAATTTAATTCCAATTCGAAATTGAGATAAATGTTATGTCCATTTAAAAAAAATGGCAGATATATAAATAATGAGTAAATATTCAGAAGAACCCAAGACACGGAGTTTAAATGCACTCTACACTGGTGTGACCAAAAAAGCAAACAAAATACTAGGTCACATTGCCAGATCAATGCAATACAAGTCTAAAACGATCATAGTTAAGTTGGTTAATGCAAAGGCCCAATTTAATAAATGGTGGCACAATTTTCACAGACTTCGTGTCTAAGGAAAAAAGGTAAAATACATTGGGACGCTACTCATTGGAATTTAGAAGAATACAAGATGATTTCATTGAAACATATAGAGTCATAGAGATGTACAGCAGGGAAACAGACCCTTCAGTCTAACTCGTCCATGCCAACCAGCTATCCCAACCCAATCTAGTCCCAGCTGCCAGCACCTGGCCCATATCCCTCTAAACCCTTCCTATTCATATACCCATCCAAATGCCTTTTAAATGTTGCAATTGTACCAGCCTCTACCATTTCCTCCGACAGCTCATTCCATACACGTACCACTCTCTGCAAGAAAAGGTTGCCCCGTAGGTCACTTTTATATTTTTTCCCCTCTCACCCTAAACCTATGCCCTCTAGTTCTGGATTCCCCCACCTCAGGAAATAGACTTTGTCTACTTATCCTATCCATGTCCCTCATTATTTTGTAAACTTCTATAAGGTCACCCCTCAGCCTCCAACGCTCCAGGGAAAACAACCCCAGCCTGTTCAGCCTTTCCCTATAGCTCAAATCCTCCAACCCTGGCAACATCCTTGTAAATCTTTTCTGAACCCTTGCAAGTTTCACAACATCTTTCCGATAGGAAGGAGACCAGAATTGCATGCAATATTCCAACAGTGGCCTAACCAATATCCTGTATAGCCACAACATGACCTCCCAACTCCTGTACTAAATACTCTGATCAATAAAAGAAAGCATACCAATCATCTTCTTCACTATCCTATCTACCTGCAACTCCACTTTCAAGGAGCTATGAACCTGCACTCTAAGGTGTCTTTGTTCAGCAACACTCTCTAGGACTTTACCATTAAGTGTATAAGTCCTGCTAAGATTTGCTTTCCCAAAATGCAGCACCTCACATTTACCTGAATTAAACTCCATCTGCCACTTCTCAGCCCATTGGCCCATCTGATCAACATCCTGTTGTAATCTGAGGTAACCTTCTTCGCTGTCCACGACACCACCAATTTTGTTGTCATCTGCAAACTTACTAACTGTACCTCATATGCTCGCATCCAAATCATTTATGTAAATGAAAAAAAGTAGAGGACCAGCATTGATTCTTGTGGCATTCCACTGGTCACAGGCTTCCAGTTTGAAAAACAACCTATCACCCTCTGTCTTCTACCTTTGAGCCAGTTCTGCATCCAAATGGCTAGTTCTCCCTGTACTCCGTGAGATCTAACCTTGTTAACCAGTCTCCCATGAGGAACCTTGTTGAACGCCTTACTGAAGTCCATATAGATCACATCGACCACTCTGCCCTTATCAATCCTCTTTGTTACTTCTTCAAAAAACTCAATCAAGTTTGTGAGACATGATTTCCCATGCACAAAGCCATGTTGACTATCCCTAATCAGTCCTTGTCTTTCCAAATACATGTACATCCTGTCCCTCAGGATTCCCTCAATCAACTTGCCCACCACCGACGTCAGGCTGACTGGTCTATAGTTCCCTGGCTTGTCCTTATCACCCTTCTTAAACAGTGGCACAACGTCAGCCAACCTCCAGTCTTCCGGCACCTCACCTGTGACTATTGATGATACAAATATCTCAGCAAGAAGCCCAGCAATTACTTCTCTAGCTTCCCACAGAGTTCGAGGGTATGCCTGATCAGGTCCTGGAGATTTATTCACCTTTTTGTGTTTCAAGACATCGAGCACTTCCTCCTCTGTAATCTGGACATTTTGCAAGGTGTCACCATCTATTTCACTATTCCGTATCCTTTTCCACAGTAAATACAGATACAAAATACTCGTTTAGTACCTCCCCATTTTCTGCGACTCCACACAAAGGCCGCCTTGCTGATCTTTGAGGGGCCCTATTCTCTCCCTAGTTATCCTTTTGTCCTTAATGTATTTGTAAAGACCTTTTGGATTCTCCTTAACTCTATTCGCCAAAACTATCTCATGTCCCCTTTTTGCCCTCCTGATTTCCCTCTTCCCTGTACTCCTACTGCCTTTATACTCTTCTAAGGATTCACTCGATCTATCCTATACCTTACATATGCTTCCTTCTTTTTCTTAATCAAACCCTCAATTTCTTTTGTCATTCCAGCATTCCCTATACCTACCAGCCTTTCCTTTCACCCTGACAGGAATATACTTTCTCTGGATTCTCGTCATCTCATTTCTGAAGGCTTCCCATTTTCCAGCTGTCCCTTTACCTGCGAACATCTGCCCCCAATCAGCTTTTGAAAGTTCTTGCCTAATACGATCAAAATTGGCCTTTCTCCAATTTAGAACTTCAACTTTTAGATCTGGTCTATCCTTTTCCATCACTATTTTAAATCTAATAGAATTATGGTCACTGGTCCCAAAGTGCTCCCTCACTGACACCTCAGTCACCTGCCCTGCCTTATTTCCCAAGAGTAGGTCAAGTTTTGCACCTTCTCTAGTAGGTTCATCCACATACTGAATCAGAAAATTTTCTTGTACACACTTAACAAATTCCTCACCATCTAAACCCTTAACACTATGGCAGTCCCAGTCTATGTTCAGCAAGTTAAAATCCCCTCCCATAACCATAACCACCCTATTACAGATAGCTGAGATCTCCTTACAAGTTTGTTTTTCAATTTCCCCCTGATTTTTAGGGAGTCTATAATACAATCCCAATAAGGTGATCATCCCTTTCTTATTTCTCAATTCCACCTAAATAACTTCCCTGAATGTATTTCCAGGAATATCCTCCCTCAGCAGAGCTGTAATACTATCCCTTATGAGAAACACCACTCCCCCTCCTCTCTTTCCTCCCTTTCTATCCTTCCTGTAGCATTTATATCCTGGAACATTAAGCTGCCAGTCCTGCCCATCCTTGAGCCATGTTTCTGTAATTGCTATGATATCCCAGTCCCATGTTCCTAGCCATGCCCGGAGTTCATCTGCCTTCCTTGTTAGGCCCCTTGCATTGAAATAAATGCAGTTTAATTTAATAGTCGTACCTTGTCCCTGCCTGCCCTGACTGTTTGACTTGCTTCTGTTCTCAACTGTACCAGTCTCAGATTGATCTCTTTCCTCATTATCTCCCTGGGTCCCATCCCTCCACCTTACTAGTTTAAATCCTCCCGAGCAGCTTGAGCAAATTTCCCTGTCAGTATATTAGTCCTCTTCCAATTTAAGTGCAAACCATCCTTCTTGTACAGGTCACTTCTGCTCCAAAAGAGATTCCAATGGTCAAAAAGTGTGAATCCTTCTCCCATACACCAGCTCCTCAACCATGCATTCATGTGCTGTATCCTCCTATTCCTGCCCTCACTAGCTCGTAGCACTGAGAGTAATCCAGATATTACTACTCTCGAGGACCACCTTTTTAAATTCCTGCCTAACTCTCTGTAATCTCCCTTCAGACTCTCAACTTTTCCCTTCCTATGTCGTTGGTTCCAATGTGGACAATGATTTCTTGCTGGCCCCTCTCCCCCGTGAGAGCATTCTGCACCTTCTCTGACACATCCTTAATCCTGGCACCAGGGAAGCAACACGACGTTCTGATTTCTCGCTGTGGCCACAGAAACGTCTGTTTGTACCTCGGACAAGAGAGTCCCCTAACACAATTGATCTCTTGGAACTCGATGTGCCCTTCATTGCATTAGAGCCAGTCTCAACAGCCAGAAACTTGCCTGTTCGTGTGGGAAGTTCTGAAGAATTGTCACTAGACTTGAAATGTTAACTCTGTTTTCTCTCCACGAATGCTGCCAGACTTGGATGTTCTCCAGCAATTTTTATTTTTATTACAGGATTCTTAATAGACTAGACAGGGTGAAGGATGAGATAACGTTTCCCCTCAGCACAGAGTCCAACACCAGACAACATTGCTACACAATAATGGTGTGCTAATTTAATAGTGTAGGGTGACGAGCTGAGATTAGTTCACAGGTCGGCGCAACATCAAGGGCCGAAGGGTCTGTTCTGCGCTGTATTGTTCTATGTTCTAATAGTGAGATGACAAGGAATTTCTTCTCTATGAGGGTTGAGAGTCATTGGAACCCCTTGCCACAGACAGCTGTGGGGCAGAATCTGTGTATCTATTTGAGGCTTAAATAGATAGATTCTTGATCAGTAGGGGAATCAAGGGTTACGGGAAAAATATAGAAAGTGAACATGAAGAATGGTGTACCAGTCTGATCCAATTGAATGGCGGAACAGGCTTGAGGGGCCGAAAGGCCTCCTACTGTTTCTATTTCTAAGGGTGTTTTTGACCTTGGACATTTCCACAAACATTCACTAACCTGCCTTATTCAGAGACTTTCTCTTTAAGACTTCTTTAATGACAAATGTAATTGTTTGCACCCATTCAGCTGCTTGGCTATTTCCAGGGTCTTCTGACAGAGCGTAGAGATAACTGCTGATCCAACTCTCCACAGATAGATCCTAAAAACAAGCAACAACAAAACTTATTAAAAGCTACCAATAAAAAGTGTTGAAAAAAGGACTGGTAAAGAATCCAGCTTTGCTTTAATTGAAACTTGGTTTACGTGATAAATAAAACAAAACAAGTTCAGATTTTGGGGATATTAAACAAATGAACTAGCGTTTCAATGTTAACTATGTTTTCTCTGCACAGATGCTGTCAGACTTGCTGACTTTCGGCAGGAACCTTTGCTTGTTACCTCAAACATATGAGGCTGGCTAAACAGCTTTGTAAGAAAAATCCATCAGAGTAAATGAAGAAAGGATGAAGAAAGGAAACCACCGCTATATATAAAAACAACTGGTCAAATGCAATTAGTTGTAAATTTCAGATGCTTAATCAAAGACTTTCTTTCAGTCGTTTCTAAAATATTGTTTAGCATTTGAAACAAAGTGAGTTGGATAACACAGTGATTTGTAACAACAAAGACATTAGGGCACGTAATGTCCCACATATTATCTGAGCCACTGGTTTATGGTGACTAAGTTGCATTATATTCTAGGGACCATTTTCTCAATTCTGGGAAATGTGTCAACCAGTGACTAAAAGGAAAGTTTGATGGACGTCAGGATAATGCTATCAGACTCCCTGATTTTCAGCTGAGGTCCCAAGACAACATTTAGTGTCTGCAAATTCCTAAACCATAATTTCCAGTGTTTCCAGACTATAAGAGGAATTATGTCCAGATCCCAGGATTTCTTTAACAGTAATCTTCCGTTTCCTGCCTCTTGCATCCCGAATAAATATCTAAAACCGTGATCCCATTACAGTATGGTCAGACTGCAAGCCCATTTCTTGGAAACACTTCAAGTGTCCATGGCAATACCACTTGGCAGAGAATTCCTGTTCCCATGAAGTCATAACCTCACTTACCAACAATGACAGATCTATTCATACTTCTCACAAAGCTTAAGGTTTAATTTTGAAACATTTGGACTACTGAATCCTTAGAGAATCATAGAACCGGATATAAGCAAATTACTGTGGATGCTGGAATCTGAAACGAAAAGAGAAATGCTGGAAAATCTCAGCAGGTCTGGCAGCACCTATAAGGAGAGAAAAGAGCTGACGTTTCGAGTCTAACTGACCCTTTGTCAAAGCTGACAAGGAACTGGATATTACAGAACAAGGCTATTGAGTCCATTAAGTCTGTGTGAGATTTCTGAAAAGTCTCTCCAGTGACTCCCTGTCTTGCCCATTCTCCATTTCCCAGGTTTTGCTTTTATATATCCAGTTTCACCACACAAAATCACAGGACTAAATCTTCTATCCTAGATAAGACAAAAGGTTGCCAGGTACCTCTCCAGGATCTTTCTGCTGTACTTCTGAAACAGAATCCATTATGGTATTAGTCCAGCAAACCATGCACATGGCAATCTGAGTGGACCTCCACAGAAAACTTGCCCCTTTTCATGCCATAGCAGGTCTACTCTAGTCAGTATATTCAGAATAAACATTATATAGCTGCTCTGACAACCACTGAGAGAAGGCAAATGTAGGGTGATTGGATGTTGGACGGGAGAAGAGGGGATTTGGTTGGCACGGTCAGGATGTCAGTTTTACAGTGAGCCATGAGTTAAAACAAGTTTTAATCCCTCTATTTGTACCTAGTTGATCATTCAAACAGAACCCTCCAAATTCTCTGATTTGAACTTGAGTTGGGGACTTTTTGGGAGGGTTACAAACAAAGTTATTTGCTCATCAGAAATTTATGCTTCACTGAAATTACCTTGTAATCAGTACATTCAGACTTCAGAGAAATCTAACCCAATAAAGGCAATTATGATGTTTACTTTCCTAATGGCTTGCTGTATTTGCATGTTAACTTTATGTATTTTGTGTACAAGAACATTTAATCCCTCTGAACACCAATATTCAATAGTTTCTAACCATTTTTTAAAAAAAGCTTCTGTTTTTCTATTCTTCTTACAGGGTTAAAAACCTCACATTTTTCCACATCATTCTCCACCTTGTCCACATTTGTAGCCTGTCTACGTTCCAACTCAGGCAGAACTACTGACCCTTGGGCAATTAATCCAAAAATGGTCTGTTTATTTCTTGTCTGTGTGGTGATAGGTATTACTCCCAAACCTCTAATCTTGTCAAACCACACCTCTTGTGTAGTACCTTATCAAATGCCTTTTCGAAATCCAAACATACTACAGCCACTGGTTTCCTTATGTCAGCTGGTTAAATACTTTTGTGATCCGACAGGATTTGCTGTTCCTATTGCAATGTTCAAAGTGCTCTGTCACCATATTCCTTATCATAATATTAGAGAGAGTACTCAAATCTAATACTCGAGTCTAATTATCTATTGTTTAGTTAAGTTGGCAACTCAGTCATAATCTCTTTGTTTCTATTGCAGGAATCATTACATCAAATCAAAGGCCTTTACTTTTCTATTCTTTCATAGGATATGGGCATCACTGGCAAGATCAGCATGTTGCCCATCTGTAATTGTCCTGAAACTGAGTGGCTTGCTAGGTAATTTTAGAGGCAGTTAAGAGACAACCACATTGCTGAGAGTCTGAAGTGACATACAAGGCAGGGCAGATAAGGATGGCAGTTTTCCTTCTCTAAAGGAAGGAGAAAGGACATTACTGAATCAGATGGGTTAGTTCAAAAGTCACATTTAATGAGACTAACTTTCAATTTGAGATTTTTATTCAGTGAATTTAGTTTCCATCAGCTGCCATGGTGGGATTATTTTAGATTACCGTTCCAATGACAATACCAGTATGCCACTGTCCCTTCATTTCTTCCCCAGGATTATTAATTTGTGAATTATATTAAGTTGTGTCCTCTGGTTACTGATCTTTTCTGCGGGAGAAATCAAGTTCTTCCAGTTTATTTTGTCAAAATGCCTTAATTTTAAATGATAAGATTTTGTTGTTCAAAATACAAAATGGTTACTGAATGGATTACTGAAGTATAAGTACGTTTACAAATTGCATCCTTGCTTTCCAATGTGGTGTAGTGGAAGGTCACAAAACACCACTATCAATTACAAATGACATATTGCAGAAAGCACACTACATCTCAGTGATTAATAACTGACTCCATAAACATTCTAATTCACTAATCATTTCACTGCCAATCTATCAATCTATTAACTGTTTTTTGTAGCAAAATGACATTAAAGTGGCCCACTGAAAACTGGCATTTGGGCACTGATATTTTATAAATTACTGATTAATGAAAGCCATTAACCTTGATAAACTCAATCAGGTTTGGAGTTTTTTTATGCAGTGTAATGAACACTGGATTGTGTTTTGTGTTATCCAGGGATTACCTAAAGGTAAAGAAAGGAAATGTGGCAATCAACAATTAAATATCCCAAATTCAAAATAAAACAATGAAATGTTCATGCTGCAGTTTACTTTTCAGGTTAATTCAGGCTCCTTTAAAATAGTAAGGTCAAGGTTGGGGGCAGGGGAGGTGGTCTGGGTTTTTAACATGTTTTGTTTCTGTGCATTCAAACTTCACCACAGAAAATGGAGTTGTCTCACTACTGTGATCCCACACTCTGCATAGGCAGTCTGCATCTGTGGAAGCATATTAAAGCTACAATAATCAGAAGTTATGCAATGTCTTGAACAGATGATATGTAGATGTAGATCCATTTAACATGTACTTTTCCTTCCACACCAGCTTAATCAAAGCACTGTAGGATCATACAGTACAGAACCCTTCTGGCCCATACTGCCAAAAATACACTAAGTCTACACCAGGCCCAGTTTTCAGCGCTAGGCCCATGGCCTTGAATATTATGACACTTTCAGCCGTTTTGAAAGGCTGTGAGGTTTCCTGCCCTCAATTACCCACCCAGACAGTCCATTCCAGACCCATACCAACCCCTTGATGAAATGGATTTTCTCCTTTATGTCCCCTCTAAACACTTTGCTTTTCATCTTAAATTATTCCCTCTTGTTATTGGCTCTTGAATTAAAGGAACTAGCTGCTTTCCATCGACCTTGCTCATGTCCCTCATAATCTTTTCACCTCTATCAGGATCCCCTCAACCTTCTTTGCTCTCAAGTAAACAACCCAAGCTCAGCCAGCCTCTTTTCATAGCTAAGATGCTCCATCCCAAGCAACATCGAGGTGAATCTCCTTTGCAGTCCATTCAGTGCAATCACATCCTTCCTACAGTATGGTGATCAGAACTGCACTGCACAACTGTGGCCTAACCAAAGTCTTGAACAACTCCAAAATGACCTCCCTGCTCTTATAATCTATGCAATCCGATATCTCACCCATAATAACATGAAAACTCCTGTTAACAGGCATTGGTATCAGCTAAACAAAAAAGTGATTGCACTGCAGAGGATGGACAGGAGTTTCATCAGGATATTGCTTGGGATGAAAATTATCAGTCATGAGGAGAGATTGGATGGGTTGGGTTTGTTTTCCTTGGAGCATAGGAGGCTGAGGATGTATCTGATTGAGGTATACAAAATTATTAGAGGCTTAGACAGAGTAGCTTGTGAGAAACCCTACCTCATGACAGATCTATCTAAGACCAGAAGGCATAAGACTAAGGTGATCAGTAAGTTGTTTCAAAGAGATCTGAGAAACAAAAGTTACTAAGTTGGTATAAAGGTACAGCAAGCAACTAAAAAAGCAAATGGAATTTTGGCCTTTATCATTAGGGAATTATAGTTTGATTACTCTAGGTCAAGTCAGCATAAGAAGGGAGGAAGTGTTGGGTATTCTACAAAGCATTAAGGTGGACAAGACCCCAGGTCAGATGGGATCTATCCCAGGTTACTGAGGGAAGTGAGAGAGGAAATGCTGGGGCCTTAACAGACATCTTTGCTGCATCCTTGAATACAAGTGAGGTCCTGGAGGATTGAAGAATTGCTAATGTTGTCCCCTTGTTTAAGAAGGGTAGCAGGTAATCCAGGTAATTATAGGCCGGTGAGCCTGATGTCAGTCGTAGGGAAACTACTGGAGAAGATACTGAGGGATAGGATCTATTCCTATTTGGAAGAAAATGGGATTATCAGTCATAGGCAGCATAGTTTTGTGCAGGGAAAGTCATGTCTTACCAACTTAATAGACCTCTTTGAGAAAGTGACAAAATTGACTGATGAGGGAAGGGCTGTAGATTTCATATATATGGACGTCAGTAAGGCATTTTTTAAGGCTCTGCATGGTAACCTGATGGAGAAAGTGAAGTCACATGGCGTCCAGGGTGTACTAGCAAGATGGATAGAGAACTGGTTGGGCAACAGGAGACAGACTGTATTAGTGGAAGGGAGTTTCTCAAAATGGAGAACTGTGACCCATAGGGATCCGTGCTGGGACCACTGTTGTTTGTTATATACATAAATGATCTGGGGGAAGGTATAGGTGATCCGATTAGCAAGATCATTGGTCAGGCCGCTGTTAGAATATTGCGTGCAATTCTGGTCTCCTTCCTATTGGAAAGGTGTTGTGAAACTTGAAAGGGTTCAGAAAAGATTTACAAGGATGTTGCTAGGGTTGGAGGATTTGAGCTATAGGGAGAGGCTGTACAGGCTGGGGCTGTTTTCCCTGGAACGTTGGAGGCTGAGAGGTGACCTTATAGAGGTTTACAAAATTATGAGGGGTCGCGGAGTCCAGAACTAGAGGGCATAGGTTTAGGGTGAGAGGGGAAAGATATAAAATGGACCTAAGGGGCAATTGTTTCACTCAGAGGGTGGTACGTGCATGGAATGAGCTGCCGGAGGAAGTGGTGGAGGCTGGTACAATTGCAACATTTAAAAGGCATCTGGATGTGTATATGAATAGGAAGGTTTGGAGGGATATGGGCCAGGTGCTGACAGGTGGGACTAGGTTGGGTTGGGATATCTGGTTGGCATGGACGGGTTGGACCGAAGGATGTGTTTCCAAGCTGTACATCTCTATGACTCTATATATATTTAAAACTGATATCTTAGAATGATTGGAACACTCTACCCCAGAGAGATATGTGCAGGCAAGATCACTGAAAGTATTAAAAGAGGAAGTAGATAAATATCAGGGAGTTGAGGGCCATGAGGAGCTGGTACAAAAGAGGAGTTAAGACCTGGCATAGATCAGCCATCATATTATTCAATAGAAGGCAGGCTTGATGGACTGAATGCCCTACTCTTATTTCTCATTCTCTTAAATGTCTTGTTAGTCTTTGGTCTCTGTAGAGTCTATCTTGCCTTGTAAGGATATAGCATAATTCTAACTTTCATGATATAAACTTAATTCAATTTGCATCCTTTTGAAAAGGGCTTTTCCTTGAAAAAGGTGGACAGTGTGCACAGATGGCTGCCAAAGGTCAGTTGACCTTTTGTGATGATAAAAAGTTAACTCAGGTCTCTGAAAGATTTATAAAATGTATGTGATCATTAGTGAAGTACTTTCCCTTGACGAGGCATGCAGAATGCAATATCACTTGTGAATTTACACCTTCTTTTGTCTCGCTATTTGTGAAAAGTCAAATTAAATGCTTCCCAGCCCCAGAGTTAGTGCTTGTGAGCTGGAAACATAACAGAGAAGTGTGGAGAAATCAGTTTAGTCAAAAGTATGTAAAACAGCCAGAATTCATTCCCCATTGAGTAGAATCTAATTATTCCAAGGATCAGCTAGAGACAAGTCAATTTGAAATCCAACAGAACACAAGTAGGATCATCCTCTAATAAGAAAGAAATCCTGCCTAATACCATTAATCAAACAGGGGTGAGGGAGAGGTAGAGGTAGAGAGAGAGAGAGAGAGAGAGAGAGAGAGAGAAAAAAAAAACAAAAAATGGGGTCTAACTTGTTGTCAGCTACAAACTTAAGCCATAAGCTCATCTTGAGACCCAATCTCCAAAGAACCACGGAAAAGAACCACTTAGGCTTATAACACTGCATCTTATAAATGTGTTTAAAAAATTGCTTCATGATATTCCATTAGTAACCCATGTGCACAATTTCTCTCATTCATTTTTTCTTGCATGTGTCTGCCTTAATAGAATGTTTTTGTCACATCTATATTTCAGAGTGCTGTGAATAAACATATCTTTCCTTTGGTTTTAAGCTAACCCAGAAAGCCTGTATCATGTCTACTATTAAGTGTCACAACACAGTGCTTTGCAACATTTGCCCTAATAACCGTAATGAGATGGTGATGAGAAAGGGGACAAATTGTTTCCACCATCTCTCTTCTGTCTGTGATGTATCCCTCTTCTTATAAAAAGAAAACTGTGTCGAACAATGAAATGAGCATTGCAAAAAACGCTATATTCAAGAAACCTACCTGAGAACAGAATATTTTTTTCCCAAAAGCAAAGCTTTCTAATCAACCATAATATTTGCATGTAATGATAAAATGGCTCTTCTTTTGGCGGCATGGTGGCAGGGACCCGGGTTTGACTCCAGGCTCGGGTGACTATCTGTGTAGAGTTTGCACATTCTCCCCATGTCTGTGTAGGTTTCCTCTGGGTGCTCCGGTTTCCTCTCATAGTCCAAAGATATACAGGTCAGGGGAATTGGCTAATCTAAATTGCCCTTGTGCTAGAGGGAAACAGGTCTGGTGGGTTGGGTTACTCTTCGGAGGTTTTGTGTGGACTTGTTGGGCCAAAGGGCCTATTCCCACACTGGAAGGAATCTAATCTAATCTATTCTTTTTCTCTTTCTTTCACCTATAACTCAAGCTGCTTCATTTTCAAATGAATTTTAACCATTTCCAAAGATTCTGATGGTGTTTCCAGCAAATTTAAATGCTGAACTATGACTGTAATTATCTCTCCTTTTCTCACAGATGAAGGTAACCCCCAACTCCAGCAGCTTTGCCTTGTTCACCTTTTGTAAAACTCCCAAAGTCACTCCTTCCACCCCCAGAAAGCTCTGTGACCAAAAGAGCCAACGCTACACCAAGCACTGCTTCAACCAACCGAATTCAACACGTGGAACAAAAGACACTAACACCGACCACTCGCTGCCTTGGAGTCCAACAACCCGAATCCCAAATTGGAACTATAGAACAAATTCTGCCAAGAGAACCTCGATCTTAGCAAGTTTTGAGAAGATTTGTAGCTCAGATTGAGGTTCTGGATGTAGGTTTGCTCGCTGGGCTGGAAGGTTCATTTTCAGATGTTTCGTCACCATACTAGGTAACATCTTCAGTGAGCCTCTGGACGAAGCACTGCTGGTGTTTCCTGCTTTCTATTTATATGTTTGGGTTTCCTATTATTAAAAACTGTATCCTGAGTTCATACTCACCATCACCAAAATCTCAACAAGAATCAATGATGCAACACCCTTCACAGCCAAATGAGACAACAGCTTGTCTGGGTAACCAAACAGCAAAACCTGGGAAGAGAAAACAATATATTATTCAGAATTTCAAGAATGCAGGGATTAATCAAAAGAAAACTGCTTTTGCTCAATATTTGGAAAAGCTGTGGAATAATTCAGTTTATGTATACTTTCAACACAGTTGATGTTGACTTTAATAATCTTTTTTAAAAATTCCATTTTGGTTGAATATTCAGTTAGAGACTTTTTCTGATCTTTACAAGTCTCCCTGGAACCAAGTTTCATTATGCTAAAGAGAGTGAAGACGTTTTTGAAGGAGCAGGTGTATCAAGCTCATTACAAGCTCATGTTTTCATGGGAGGAAGAGGATGACATGGACAGGAATCCTCCTGACTTTTAGGCTGAATGATGGGTTATAGTTATAGAACATAGAACAATACAGCGCAGAACATGCCCTTCGGCCCTCAATGTTGCGCCGACCTATGAACTAATCTCAGCTCGTTCCCCCTACACTAACCTATCATCATCCATGCGCTTATCTAAGGATTGTTGAAATCTCCCTAATGTGGCTGCGTTGACTATATTATTAGGTAGGGTATTCCACGCCCTTACCATTCTCTGCGTAAAGATCCTGCCTCTGACATCTGTCTGAAATCTATCACCCATCAATTTGTAGTTATGCCCCCTTGCACATGCTGACATCATCATCCTAGGAAAAAGACTTTCACTGTCTACCCTATCTAATCCTCTAATCATCTTGTATGTCTCTATCAAATCCCCTCTTCGCCTTCTTCTTTCCAATGAGAACAGATCCAAGTCTCTCACTTTCCTCATAAGACCTTCCCTCCAGACCAGGCAACATCCTGGTAAATCTCCTCTGCACCTTTTCCAATGCTTCCACATACTTCCCGAAATATGACAACCAGAACTATACACAATATTCCAAGTGTGGCCGCACTAGTGTTTTGTATAGTTGCAGCATGATATTGCGGCTCCGGAACTCAATCCCTCTATGAATGAAACCTAACACACCTTCTTAACAGCACTATCCACCTGGGTGGCAACTTTCAGGGATCTATGTACATGGACTCCAAGATCCCTCTGCACATCCACACTACCAAGAATCTTTCCATTGACCCAGTACTCTGCCTTCCTGTTATTCTTCCCAAAGTCCATCACCTCACATTTAGCTGCATTGAACTCCATTTACCACCTCTCAATCCAATTCTGCAGTTTATCCAACTCCCCCTGCAACCTGTAACATTCTTTCACACTGTCCACTACTCCACCGACTTTAGTGTCATCTGCGAATTTACTAATCCATCCACCTATGCCTGCGTCTAAGTCATTTATAAAAATGACAAACAGCAGTGGTCCCAAAACAGATCGTGGCACACCACTAGTAACTGGACTCCACACTGAATATTTTCCATCAACCACCACTCGCTGCCTTCTTTCAGAAAGCCAGTTTCTAATCCAAACTGCTAAATCACCCTCAATCCCATGTCTCTGCATTTTCTCCAACAGCCTACCATGTGAAACCTTGTCAAAGGCTTTACTGAAGTCCATGTATACCACGTCAACTGCCCTACCCTCATCCACATGCTTGGTCATCTTCTCAAAAAATTCAATGAGGTTTGTGAGACACGACCTGCCCTTGACGAAACCATGTTGACTATCTGAAATCAAATTATTGCTTGCTAGATGATTATAAATCTTATCTCTTATAACCCTTTCCAAAACCTTTCCTACAACAGAAGTAAGGCTCACTGGTCTATAATTACCTGGGTCATCTCTACTGCCCTTCTTAAACAAGGGCACAATATTTGCAATCCTCCAGTCCTCTGGTACCAAACCTATAGACAATGTCAACTCAAATATCAAAGCCAAAGGCTCTGCTATCTCCTCCCTAGTTTCCCAGAGAATCCTCGGATAAATCCCATCCGGCCCAGGGGACTTGTCTACTTTCACTCCTTCTAGAATTGATAACACCTGTTCATAACTAACCTCGATCCTTTCTAGTCTAATATCACGCACCTCATTCTTCTCCTCTACAATATTCTCCTTTTCCTGAGTGAAAACCAATGAGAAATGTTCATTTAGCACCTCTCTGATCCCCACAGGGTCCACGCTCAACTTCCCACTTCTGTCTTTGATTGGCCCTATTCCTACCCTAATCATCCTTTTATTCCTCACATACCTATAGAAAGCTTTAGGGTTCTCCTTTATTCTATTCGCTAAAGACTGCTCGTGTCCTCTCTTTGCTCTTCTTAACTCTCTCTTTAAATCCTTCCGAGCTGATCTGTCATTCTCCATCGCCTCATCTGAACCATCTTGCCTCATCAACACAAGCCTCCTTCTTCTGCTTAACAAGAGATGCAATTTCTGTAGTAAACCATGGTTCCCTGACCTTATCACTTCCTCCCTGCCTGACAGGGACATACCTATCGAGGACAAGCAATATCTGTTCCTTAAACCAGCTCCACATTTCCATTGTCTGCATCCCCTGCATTTTGCTACCCCATTCTATGCAAGCTAATTCTTGCCTAATCGATGAAAAGACTTCAGTCAAAAAGAAAACTGACTCATGTCAAGCATCCACACAATCAGTACTCAGCACTGGAGACTGCTGTGAATGACTACAACTTGAAGGAGTGCAGTCAAGATCACAGCAACAAGGGGGATGAGACTGTACACAGGAAACAAAGAGGAGAAATGGAACCATTACAGGAGATTCCCTGGTTAGGAAGGCATCTGGAACCATAGTTTTCAATCCTGCGTGGCATGTTGCTTCCCTCATGTTATGGTGAAGGACATTAGGGAGAGAGTACAGAATATTCTGCAGGAGCAAGGGAGTGAACCAGAAATTGCAGTACACATCAATATCAATGTCATAAAGATGGCTGGTGGCCTGGGTTATTTCTAGTGCTGTGTGCCAGTAAGAAAAGAAACAAAGAAGATAGAAAATGTTAGTCTGTGGCTCAAAGTATAGTGCAGTAGGTTAGGGGGTCCCAAAGCAAAAGGAACAGATTCAGAATAAAGGATAAGCTTTTTAGGACTGAGATAGGGTGGTGAAAAAGGCATTTGGCATGCTTGCTTTCATTAGCCATAACACTGAGTAGAGGGATTGGGATGTCATGTTGTGGCTGTATAGGACATTAGTGAAACCACTTTTAGAATACTGCGTCCAATTCCAGATACCATTCAATGGGAAAGATGTTGTTAAATTTGAGAGGTGCAGAAACCACGTGCAAGGATATTGCAGAGACTGGACGGTTTGAATTATAGGGAGAAGCTGAATAGGGTGGGGATTTTTAAAAATCCGGGGGCAGAACTTTTTAATGCAGAGAATGGAACAAGCTGCCAGACAAAGTGGTGGAGATGGGGAAAATTACAACATTTCAGAGGCATCTGGATGGATAAATGAGTAGGAAGGATTTAGAGGGATACGGGTCAAATGCTGGCAAATGGGATGAGGTCACATTGGGATATCTCGTCGGTGTGGATGAGTTTCCATGATGTACAACTCAATGTGTGACTTAGATGAGGAGTGGGAAGGTAGTATAGCCAGGTTTGCAGATAAGACAAAAATAGGTGGGAAGCGAGGCACTGAGGCTGACACAAAGAGTCTGCTCAGGGATATGGACAGGTTAAGCAAGTTGGCAACAACTTGGCAGATAAAATATAATGTGGAGAAATGTGAGGTGGCCGATTTGGCAGGAAAAATAAAGGAACTAAATGGGGAAAAACTTTAGAAAACTGTAGTACATAGGGGTTTGGGAATCACGAAAAGCTAGCATGGCAGTTCAGCAGCTAACAGGGAAAAAAGTGTAATGTTGGCCTTTATTTCAAATGGAATGAAGTGTAAAAATAGGGAAGTCTCGGTAAAACTACACAGTACTAGTTAGTCCATACCTGGAATACTGTGAACAGTTTATCTAAGGAAAGATCCATTGGCCCTGGAGGCAGTCCAGAGTACGTTCACAATTTTGATCCTGGGTATGAGGAGCTGTTTTCGGAGGAGATATCGAGTAGGTAGTGCCTGAGATCATTGGAGTTTAGAAAAATGAGAGGTAATCTTATAGAAATGTACAAGATTCTTAGGAAACTTGACAGGGTAGACGCAGAGAGCTTGTTTCCCCTTCTGCGAGAATTTAGGACAAGAAGGCATAAGTTCAAAGTAAGGAGTTGCCCTTTTTAATGTAGAAAGGAGGAGGAATTTCTTCTGAGGGTACTGAATCCATGGAATTCCTCACCGCACGGGCTATGGAGGCTGGCATCTTAATTCAAGCCTGAGATAGACAGATTATTAATCAGAAAGGTAATTTCTGTTTGCAAACAGGTTCTATTTGGGATTCTGTTCCAAAGTTGATTCACACGCAAGTCAAAACAATACAAAACAACTGTCATATGTAAAAAAACGGTTGTATGCAAATCTTTAAAACTAATACTAAAACATTTCTGTATGGGCTTGCATTAATTAAGTATGCAATATTGCAAGAGTTTGTAAGTCGCACATTCATAAGACAGAGACCCCCTTGTAAGGGGTAAAAGCAGGAAAGTGGAGTTGAGGATTATCAGATTAACTGTCATCTCATTGAATGGCAGAGCAGTCTTGATAGCCTGAATGGTCTATGTCTGCTCCTATATTGCATGGTCTCATAAGGCTTTTTAATTGCACAAAGATACGTGGCAGTTCAAATGACCGGTCAAAATACAGAGCATGACAAAAAGGTTAATCAGGGCAAATAAATTACAGCATTAGAAGAAGCGAGCTTGAAATATATAAATAGCAAGTTTCTATAAAAATCTAAAAGGAAAAATATAAATAAAATAACCAGTCCTCTATATAGTGAGAGGAATTAATAGATAATAAACAAATGACAACGTAATACATACATGGGCTGAGTGGGTTGTTTGATGAGGAGAGATTCAACAGGCTGGGCTTGTTTCCACTAAGTTTAGACATGTGACGGGTGATTTACTGGCAATTTATAAAATCCTCAATGGTCTTGACAAGGTAGATGTAGAAGGGATGTTTATGGGGTGTAATGTGAGGACCAAACTAATACAATTAAGTTTATAGGGCAAGTGAAGAGGGAAATACAAACAACAATCAGGATGAGGATAGTGGCTGAAAAGGAAGTAAAAAGTAATGAATGGGGTAAATACTGAAAGACAAGATGTATTGGACAGGCTGGCTGCAAATGAATAAGTCACTGGGTCCAAATGACTGGCATCACACATTGTTAAGGGAATTGCAGATAATAGAAGTCCTCAGCAAAATTTTTCAATCTGGGCAGTACCAGAGGATTGGAGAGTGAGAATACAATACCCTTGTTCAACAAATGCAAGGACATTCCATTTATTCAGTTTAAGATCAGTAGTGGGTAAAGTTTTCAAAACAATAATCACAAAAAAAATGATAAGGCATGTTCAGAGAGGTGAAACACAATTAAGGAGAGCCAGTATGGATTTGGAAAAGGCAGATCATGTTTGATGAATTGAATTTTTTTGAGAGAGAGGGATTTGATATGGGGAATATAATGGACATTGTCAAATACTTTCTTGAAATCAATATAGCCAAGTACACTTTAAAGGTTGGGTAACAAAACAGAGGCACTTGGTAAGAAAGGGTTAGATAAAAAGAATTGGATGAAGGACATGCAAGAGTGAGTCAAGCCACTGTATATATAATGACTTGGAAATCAGAATAAAATTTCAAACTGTCAATGATATCAGAGTTGGAAGTCTTATTCTTTCAAGGGATGTGGCCATTACTGGTAGTCCACATTCGTTGCCCACTTGCTAGACCACTTCAGAACACAATTAAGTATCACTCACGTTGCTGTTGGCCTGGAGTCTCATGTAGGCCAGACCAGGTAAGGATGGCAAATTTACTTTGCAAATGGACATTAGTAAAACAGATGTTCTTTTTTGCAACAATAGTAATAATTTAATAGCACCATTACTGAAAAAGCTTTCAATTCCAGGTTTTATACGTCCACCAGCTGCTGATTAGATTTGAACCTATGTCTCCCCCCATTATTATTTTTAAAATGGGTCCAAGGAAGCACAACTAACCTCCCTTTTGTCCTTCCAATCAACTTCTTATTAAAGTGCAGATGATATTGTGAGGAGATACATTAGCTTGGCAAATTAAAAATCTCACCTGAAGCATGAAGCCAATATTAATTATACCATGTGTCATCTGATGGTCAGCTTTGGCTGCAGCATTAGTATGTACTCCCCTTGTGCTGGACCTTTCAAATTTAGCATCCTGATGTATTTGCCACATTAAACAGAACGATTAGGGGATATAATGTGAAATTACCTGAACAAATTCAAGGAGTGCTAATTGCTTGTATTTACTTCAAAGGGACTGCAGGTATGACACTCATTCCCAATTCCTGAAGAAGGGCTCATGCCCGAAACGTCGATTCTCCTGCTCCTTGGATGCTGCCTGACCTGCTGCGCTTTTCCAGCAACACATTTTCAACTCATTCCCAATGCATTATTTTGCATCAAGTATGAATACAATCCTTGGTATGCACTACCAAAGGAAGAAAACTTTAACATCAATACAGAAGAAAAACAGAAATTGCTGGAAAAACTCAGCAGATCTGGCAGCATCCAGTAATACAGCTATTGCATCTCTATAGCAATACAGATATTGCAATGACATGATTGAATCACCCAATAAAGCAGTCAAGGAGAATGAAAAAGGAGTCCTTGAAAACTAAAGAGTAGCCCCAAAGAAAGTTCACAAAGAGCTTTCAATAAAAATTTATTGACTCTGCAAGAATGGCATTCAGAATTGGGGATCGGTGTGATATGGGGAGAGAAAACTTCATAGCACAGGAAAGTAATGGCAGATTCTTGAGACCCACCAGGGTCACCACAAAAGTTAAAGATCTAATCAAGGCATGCAACTTCCTAATTTACTTCTCTGTTGGAATCAAGTTAATTAAAAACAGGGACCAGGTTCCTGCTTACTAAAACAAGTAAATTCTAAATCACAAGTGATCAAACAGGTAAACTGGGGACTTTGCATATCTTGATTAGATCTTCAATTTTTATGGTGATCATGGTGGGGCTCAAGAATCAGTGCACTTTCCCAAATGAGCATGGAAGAGTTGTTGCAGCTGCACTCATCCAGGCAAATGAAGAATATTCCATCACACTGTGACTTGTGCCTTGTAGGTTAGATGGATTGGCAATGCTCAATTGCCCACAGTGTCCAGGCATGTGTAGGTTAGGTGGATGAACCATGGGAAATGCAGGGTTACAGGAATGGGGGCGATCTGGGTGGCCTGCTCTTCAGAGGGCCAGTGTGGATTTGATGGGCCGAATGGCCTGTTTCCACACCATAGGGATTCACTGATTCTTTCAAACATGGCTCTACTAGTTACATGTCAAACCTCTTTTAAATATCCTATTCATACAGACAAAAAAACGGCTTTATGCGTGGAAGGAGGAAAGAAACCACAGTTCAATAGCACCTAATCATTGAGTTTGGATGATTCATTTGTCTTGTTAGGACTTTACTCTTCAATCTCTACTCTTCAGATTTTTTCACATTTTTTCTAAGAGGCACAGGACAACTGATACACTAAATGCAGAGACCTTTAGTTACCAGTTAAGGGCAACAGCTTACAGCAACTGGTGGAAGAAAACAACTAGCTTTATTCAGAATGCAGGTATTTTTACTTCAAAAAGACGAAAACACAACCTACCCTTCTGGAGGTCTGAAGGCCTCTCACTGTATCATTCATGCCCACAACCTGTTCAGCTACCCAGGAACTAGAGAGCTGTTGTTAGGCACAAACTGCTCAGCTACCTGTTATTGGCCAAATGTCAGTTTGCACAGAATTCCTGGTTTGAAACCATTGACAAACCACTTGAACAAAGTAGCAGTGTGATCATCACACTTAAATGAAAACAGTAGCTTGCTTTTACAAGTGCAAAAATTCCTCCCACAACCGTTGTGTTTAAAACAATCCTTTTTCCATTTGTTTGCAATCAAAAATACTGAAAATATCATACTTTCCTTGCAACTCACAAGAAAGTCGACACCATCTAATAAGAAGCAGCTCACATTATTGGAACTACATCTACAAACGTTTTACCATCCACCAGGGACATAGTAGAGCAATGTGTAGGATGCAGAAATTCACCAACTTCAACAGAACTTCTAAATCCATGACCGCTAATATTTAGAAGGACAAGAACAGCAGATACGTGGGAAAACCACCAACTGCAAGTACTACTTCAAGCCATTCGCCAATTGTTGGAACTATGTTGCTGTTCCTTCAGCACTGCTGCTCAAAATTCTGGAACTCTTTCCCTAACATCCAATGATGTTAACAGATAAAGAAAGCAACTCAACACCACCTTCTTAAGGACGGACAATAAATGGTAGCCCTATCAGCTACATCCACATCTAAAGAATGAACCAAAACATACACAATAAAGAAAGGATTAGGATTGTGCTGATAGTGAGATGAAGTGAAGGCACTGGGAAGGTTGAGCGGAGCATACACATTGGCATTGATCTGTTAGGCCAAATGGCTTGGTGTACAATGAATCATGGAAGAATGATTCTTATCAGAATATCCAGTCATACTCACCAGTTTAGATAATAGTTCCATATCTTCCAATAGAATTCTTAAGGTCTTCATGTATGATTCTCTGACATCTTGATTCAATTCTTCAGAATGTATTTTGGAACACATCATCTGAATCAGTGATATCTGAATCAATGAGATTTCATTCTGACTGTCATTTGGGGTAGAGTTGCTATCATGCAGCATGCTGTAACTATCTGCAGATACTGTGCCCCCAGAAAATCGATAAGTCTCATTACTTGATTCATTAGTCGGACCAAAAATGTTTGGATCACCCATGCAAACACTGGGAGAAAGCAAAGCTGCTAGCTTTGGAATGTCCTCACTGGGCCTCTCTTCCGCCAACAATTCCTTGTAGAATTGATGAAGACTTGGCAAGCATTTCCCCATCATTCTGCCTCACTGTTGGTGATCCTATATACAGGATTTAGGCTGAAATTGGAGAAAGAAAAACACAGTAAGTATGGGAAATGTAACATTGAACAATGGGAAATTGTCAGTTGTTGCAAAATAATCACTACTTGGACCTTTATTTTAAATTCATGAGCTGGGCCAGCAATTATTTTCCATCACTAGTTGTCCTTGAGAAGTTGATGATGAGCTGCCTTTTTGAATTGCTGCAGTTCATGTGATGTAGGCAGATCCACCATGTGGTTAGAGAGGGAATTCCAGGATTTTGACCTAGTTACACTGAAGGCAATATAGTTCCAGGTCAGAATGGTAGGTGGTTTGCAGGTGATGGTGTTCTCATGTGTCTGCTACTCCTGTCCTTCTAGATGATTGGGATTACGGGTTTGAAGGGTACTGTCTAAGGGTCTTTGATGAATTTCTGCAGTGCATCTTATAGATAGTACACACTGTTGCTACTGAGCATCAGTAGTGGAGGCAATCGATGTGATGCCAACTTGCTGTTTTGTCCTGGATGGTGTCAAGGTTCTTAAATGTTGTTGGGTCTGCACTAATCCAGGTACACCAGGTTTCATAATTCTTCCATCTGTGCCTTGTAGATGGGGGTCAGGCTTTGGGAGTCAGGATTAGATTAGAGTGGTCCTGGAAAAACACAGCAGGTCAGGCAGCATCCGAGGAGCAGGAGATCAGGAACGAGCCTTATTTGGGAGTGTTTACTATTTGGGATCTATCTGCAGCCAGTGAGGCTCCAAACAGAAGGACATGAAAATTGAAGCAGGACACAAGCGCCCGGACATGAAGATCACAGCAATATCCCAAGACAGCCCGGCAAGACACCACCGTCCAAAAGGAATATCAAACCTAAGTCCTGCGCCAGACCCTTACACACGCGCGTGCACCTCAGTCGGACACCATTGTTGTTCCGTCCTCCCTCCTCTCAGGATAACACGGACACCAAGCTAACAGGCCACCGGCTCCGCGCAAGCGCATAACACGGCATTTCAAACGCGTTCTGCGCGAAGCCAAAGGAGGCGCGGCGCGCGGCGGACGTGGGTGGGGCCACCTGTCGCGGTTAGGGGCGGGGCCGGACAACATGCAGACGCTGACAGAGTGCTGTCATGTCACGTGGAAGCTTGTCGGCCTGTGGAGGAAGTGAGGACTGCAGAGGCTGGAGACTACAGTCGAGAGGGTGGCGCTGGAAAAGCACAAAAGGTCAGGGCAGCATCCGAGCAGCAGGAGAATCGACGTTTCCGGCATTAGCCCTTTATCAGGAACGCTTGTAACCCTATGGAATGCTTAAGAGGGGATAGTGAAAACAAAGATAAAAATATGTAAAGGAATTGGCTGTTGAGCTGCATTCATCGGTCTGGTTACTCTTCTGAACAATAAATTGATGTTTACCACGTCTATTTTTACTAACAACAATCTAACGTTTTCCATTTTATTAAAATGAACAGTAATTTGATATTTAGCATCTGTTCATTTGTACAATATTTTTACCATTTTCATTTGTGTAGAATTGCTGTTTAACGTACACATTGGTGTGAAATATAATTTGACAGTTACCACAGATAATGGGACAAACAACTATTTTGCCAAATTAAATGAACTGAACATTGATATTTTACATTTATTCAGTCAAATAATAACTCGATATTTAACGTGTTGATCAGAATAATTATTTAACATGGATTGACCAATAATTTGACAATTACCACTTTATTGGAGTTATCATATTTATGAATTGATCAATAATTTGAAATAAAACAATGTGTTTCTCTCGCATAGCAGAGCTGGCTCAAAGATAAGTTATGGGTTGGGCTGGTCAGCCACTATCTTATTGAATGGTGGCATAAGCTGCAGGCAATGGATGTGCTAATACTGCTTCTATTTCATATTCTTGCATCAATTTCTTATCCTTGCAAATAGTGTGTCTATTTCGTGGGTCTCTCAGTCACCACTGTACCTTCAGTTGAAACCTTGCTCCAGCATTCTGATGAACCTGTGTTCAGTTACACATTCAATTAGTATTCAAATAATTTACTGTGTTTAAATGTCACTTGCACATGGGAAGAAATTTGTACTTATTGAAAAGTAAAATACTTCAGATGCTGGAAATCTGAAACAGAAATTAAAATGTAGAATATATTTAACAGACTTTGCAGTATTCTTGGGAAAATAGTCAATATTTCAGGTCTGTGATCTTTCATCAGAACATATATGCTTGTATTTTTCTTACAGGGTTTTATAGAAAGGGGAACTGCAAAATTTGCTTGCTGTCTAATTGGAGATTTCAGAATTTGTGTCAAGGGTACAATGGGTGAATGGAGGTGGGGATGGAGGTGATAGGTCAGAGGGGAGGTTGGAGCAGATTGGCAGGTAGGAGAGGTCATGAGGACAGTGCTGAGCTGGAAGGTTGGAACTGAGGTAAAGTGGGAGGAGGAGAAATGAGGAAACTGGTGAAGTCCACATTGTTGTCCTGGGGTTGAAGTGTTCCGAGGCGGAAGATGAGGCATTCTTCCTTCAGGGGTCGGGTGGTGAGGGAGCGGCGGTGGAGGAGGCCAAGGACCCGCATGTCCTTGGCAGAGGGGAAGGAGGAGATGAAATGTTGAGCCACGGAGCGTTGGGGTTGATTGGTGCGGGTGTCCCAGAGATGTTCCCTGAAGCGCTCTGCAAGGAGGCGTCAAGTCTCCCTGATGTAGAGAAGACCACATCGGGAGCAACGTATACAATAAATGACATTGATGGATGTGCAGGTGAAACTTTGATGGATGTGGATGACTCCTTTGCGGCCTTGGAAGGTGGTGAGGGAGGAGGTGTGGGCGCAGGTTTTGCAATTCCTGCGGTGGCAGGGCAGGTTGTTAGGATGGGAGGGTGGCTTGTTGGGGGGTGTGGACCTGACCAGGTAGTCACGGAGGGAACGGTCTTTGCGGAAAGGGGTGGGGAGGGAAATATATCTCTGGAGGTGGGGTCTGTTTGGAGGTGGCGGAAATGTCGGCGAATGATGCGGTTAATGCGAAGATTGGTAGGGTGGAAAGTGAGGACCGGGGGGTTCTGTCCTTGTTACGGTTGGAGGGGTGAGGTTTGAGGGTGGAGGTGCGGGATGTGGATGAAATGCGTTGGAGGGCATCTTTAACCACGTGAGAAGGGAAATTGCGATCTCTAAAGAAGGAGGCCATCTGTTGTGTTCTGTGGTGGAACTGGTCCTCCTGGGAGCAGATACGACGGAGGCGGAGGAATTGGGAATATGGAATGGTATTTTTGCAGGAGGTAGGGTGGGAAGTGGTGTAATCCTGGTAGCTGTAGGAGTCAGTGGATTTGTAATAAATGTCAGTGTCAAGTCTGTCATCATTAATGGAGATGGAGAGGTCCAGGAAGGGGAGGGAGGTGTCAGAGATGGTCCAGATGAATTTAGGATCGGGGTGGAGTGTGTCGGTGAAGTTGATGAACTACTCAACCTCCTCGTGGGAGCATGAAGTGGCATCCATGTCCTCCCACGTCCTCCAGACCAAAGGGTAGTCATGGGCACATGTATAGGCCCCAGCTATGCCTGTCTCTTGTTGGCTACGTAGAACAGTCCATCTTCCATAGTTATACCAGCACCACTTCCCACCTCTTCCTCCGCTACATTGATGACTGCATTGGCGCCACCTTGCAACCCAGCAACATTCTGAACCCTCTCCAACTTAATAATATCCTTCTATAGCAGAGTGACCAGAATTGTACACAGTATTCCAATAGTGGCCTCACCAATGTCCTGTGTATAACCTTAACATGACGTCCCACCTCCTACTCTCAATGTTCTGACCAATGAAGGCAAGTGTGCTAAACACCTTCTAAATCAGTGTCTACCTGTGATACAACTTTCAAAGAACTATGTACCTGAACCCCTAGGTCTTTCTGTTCGATAATACTACCCAGGGCCCTACCATTAACTCTATAAGTTCTGCCCTTTTGTTTTACTAAAATGCATTACTTGCATTTACTCAAATTTAGTTCCATCTGCCACTCATCAGCCCATTGGCCCATCTGATCAAGATCCCATTGTAATCTGAGGTAACCTTCTTCGCTGTCCACTACACTTTCAATTTTGGTGTCATCTGCAAACTTACTAATGATACCTCCTATGTTCACATCCAAATCATTTATATAAATGACAAAAAGCAGTGGACCCAGCACCAGCATAAAAAGTTTTGGCATTCACCAATGGCCCAATAGATAATCCATTCCTAATCCTATGAGATGACTGGAGTACAGAGTAACATAAAAATGATTGGTGTTCACTAATGGCCCAACAGATAAACCACACTCATCCACATCAATAGTGCAATTATAATGCAGAGGCTAAAATTTGTTCATGTGGGAGTTGCTGGCAAAGCATACTTAATATTCATCTCTGATTGGCCTCAAAAACACAGTGATCAGACACCTTCTTGAATCAGAACAGTCAATGGGCTGTGATATCATTATTGTTGGTGGATGTGGCAGAACTGTAGAGTTTTTAACTGATCAGGTGATTTTGGTATCGCTTAGCTGCTTACAGTATGTTACATCTCTTTATCATGCATGTTGGCACCATGTATATCACCATGATGGCACCTCATCTTAAAGTACACTTGTTCCGTATATGGTCTCCTATTACATTGTCAGTGACAGCCATAGCTTAGTTCATGCTTTTGAGTCAGAAAGTTATGGGCTCAAGTCCCACTCTGTGACTTGCCACCAAAATTGACACTCCAGTGCAGTACACAGGGGGTGCTGCATTGTCAGAGCTGCTGCCTTTCAGATGAGACATTGAGCCTCGACACTGTCTACTTCCCAAATGGACACGAAATATTCTGTGGAACTATTCTATTTATCTGCTAAACATGATAAAAGGTATCCTCATTGTGAATGGGAACATTGATCAAATATTAACTGGTAGTCATTACTGTCATCTACTGTAGATTGCGTATTTACAGCATTCTGTTTTTAGAACATAGAACATAGAACAATACAGCACAGAACAGGCCCTTCAGCCCACGATATTGTGCCGAACATTTGTCCTAGCTTAAGCACCCATTCATGTACCTCTCCAATTGCCGCTTAAAGGTCGCCAATGATTCTGACTCTGCCACTCCCACAGGCAGCGCATTCCGTGCCCCCACCACTCTCTGGGTAAAGAACCTACTCCTGACATCCCCGCTATACCTTCTACCCTTCACCTTAAATTTATGTCCCCTTGTAACACTCTGTTGTACCCGGGGAAAAAGTTTCTGACTTTTTAATTTCATTATTTCCAGCATCCAAAGTATTTTTATAATGAAGAAGTAATTTCAGTATGGGGTGAAGCAAAGTTGAGGGCTGGCAATACAAGTATGTCAGAAAGAAACAGGGAATACAACAGAAATGACTTTACTCAGAAAGTGCAGAAAATGTTAATCTTGCTATCACAGGGAGCATTCTGGATGTACTGTGGCTACAAGAGGAGGTTTCATGTGGTGGGCTGCTCTGGAAGGTTAGATCACATGGAATCCAGGGTGAGCTGGAAAGTTGGATACACAATTGGCTTGATGGTAGGAAGCAGAAAGTAATAGTGGAAGATGCTTGTCGGACTGGAGACCTGTGACCAGTGGAGTGCCTTGGGTCGGTGCTGGGCCCATTACTGTTTGTTATCTATATCAATAATTTGGATGAGAATGTACAAGGCATGATTAGTAAGTTTGCTGATGATACCAAAATAGGCAGTATCATGGACAGTGAGGAAGGTCCTCAGAAATTGCAGCAAGACCTTAATCAACTGGGGTGGTGAGCTGAGAAATGGCAAATAGAGTTTAATATTGACAAGTGTGAGGCCTTGAATTTTGGCAAGTCAAATCAAGGTAGGAGTTTCATGGTGAATGGTAGGGCCTTATGAAGTGTAGTGGAGCAGAGGGACCTTAGGAGTTCAGGTGCACAGTTCTCTGAAAGTGGAGTCACAGGTAGACAGAGCGGTGAAGAACGCTTTTTGCACACTGGCTATCATCAGTCAGGACACTGAGTATAGAAGTTCAGAAGTTATGTTGCAGGTATACAGGACATTGGTGAGGCCACACTTGAGTATTGTGTTCAGTTTTGGTCACCTTGTTAGAGGAAGGATGTTATTAAACTGGAAAGAGGGAAGAAAAAATTTACAAGGATGTTGCCAGGGCTCAAGGGTCTGAGTTATAGGGAGAGGTTGGACAAGGTAGGACTTTTTTTTCTCTTGAATGTAGGAGACTAAGGGGGGAACTTATGGAGGTATATAAGATCATGAGAGGCATGGATAGGATGAATACACTCAGTCTTTTTCCCAGGCTTGGGGAATTAAGGACTAGAGGTCATCAGTTTAAGTTTAAAAGGGAAAGAATAAAAGGAAACCTGAGGGCAACCATTTTCCACAGAGGACAGTGTGCATATGGACTGAGCTACCAGAAAAAGTGGTTGGGGCAGGTACACAACAACATTTAAAAGGCATTTGGACAAATACATGGTTAGGAAAGGATTAGAAGGATATGGGCCAAGTGCAGAGAAATAGGGTCAGTGTGGATGGACATTTTGGTCAGCATGGACCAGCTCAGGCCAAAGAGTCTGTCTCTGTGTTTTTTAGGACTCTATGCCTCTGTGACTTAGGGGTAAAAGTTCCCTGATATTGGTTCTCAGTAAGAGTTTTAGAGTCCAGAGCGAATTTTGTTAAAGATTGGTTGTGTGATTATTAAGATGGCTGGGCCACTAGCGATCCTGATTAGAACCAAGTGACCATTTAACCAGATGTTTATTTTGATTGGTTCTGATTTGGATGTTATGACGCAATTTCATAGTTTCAAACCAGATGTATTTGAACATCGCAGGTTATGCACTTTCCTGGATATTGACCTATGAGTTCTTTTATTCAGTTTAGGTCTAGTGGGATTCTTTTGTTGTCTTGAGTCCACATACCGGCAACAACTACAATATCTGACCATACTGGAATCTGTAGGTAATTTTAACTGTTTGGCCGAGATTTAGCTTTGTTTAGGGGCTTTGCTCAGGGCTGAACTGGAGTCCCTCTATTCAGGATATGTTCTCTGTGAGGCTACTCAGTTGCCTTCACTCAAATGGTGTCCCCAAGCTCAGTTGGACTGGCGAAGGTGTACAGTTCCATTGGAATACCTTGCAACTCATATGCTCCACTTGCTGCATTTTCCAATGATAAAGTGAGTTGTAGTGTCTGTTTGAAGTCCATTTGGACTTCAGCTAGTAGTAGGTGCTTTTGCATGATTATATCATTAATCCCATATACCAAGTGGTCTCTTAGCATCTCATTAAGGGTCAAACCAAAGTCATATGCCTCTGCCAGTCATCTTAACCTAGTCAAAAATCCCAACACAGATTCCCTTGGTTCTTGAATTGTCAAATAAAAATGATAGTGTCTCAGAATGAGAGGAGGCTTGGCATCATAGTATTCCTTAACTAAATCCATTCTCACTTCAAAGGTTTTATTCTCTGATGCCTCAGGGAAATTTAGGGTCCTGATAACTCAAAAAGCTGTGGGTCCACAAGCTGTCAGGAAAGTTCCTTGTTGCTTTTCGTCTACCCCAACATCACTTTCCCAGAAGAAAATGCATTCTTTCCACACACTGGCCCAATTTTCAATGGCAGGATTGAACAAGTCAAGCTCCCCAAATAACAGTGTGATGCCAGAAATGCTTACCCAATGCAAAGATGACTATTGCAAGAAATTTCTTCAGGAGCATGCTTTGCATAACTGAAATAACTCCATAGAGGCCAGTGTACTGTCACTGAGTCACCCTTTATTTATATGGGAAAAATCCTTGACACTGATCAAGCTCCCTCAGAACCAGCTCTCAAAATGTCTGACACCCCTGTTTATTTATTTTGTTAATTTTTAAAATTATATTGAATAGTACAAAATACAGATAACAATAAACAGAAAGCAGCAGTTCACAAAAAAAACACTACATACAGGGGAAGGGGCAGCAAAGCTAAACCCCAAACCCCACTATTCAACCAGATTTCAGGAAAATGAGGACAAACCTCAAATCTCACTTTCAGTCATCACAAAGGTAACAGAAACAAACATAGACAAGACAATCCAATCAAATGAGAAACAGTGCATAAAACACAGATCTAATATAGATATAAAAAAGACACCTGACACTAGTCCACACTACATACTGATCGGACCGTCCTTGGCTCACCTTCCTGTAGGACAGTTGTAGGTCTTCCGGTCTCCGGCTGCCCTGCATTCTGACCGACCCTCCCTAGGCCTGCTTTCCTCCAGGCTGGTCGTCGACCACCCAGCTCCCAGTCGCCTCGCGTATTGATCAGACTACCCCGGGCCGCTTTCCTCCAGACTGGTCAACCACCTGGCTCCCAGTCGCCCCACGTACTGACCAAACTACTCCGGGCCGCTTTCCTACGAGATGGTCATCGACCACCCAGCTCCCAGTCACCCCACATACTGACTGGACTACTCCAGGCTGCTTTTCTACAAGCTGGTCATCGACCACCGAGATCCCAGTCGCCCTGCGGACTTACCGGACTACTCCGGGCCTCTTTCCTCCAGGCTGGTCATCAACCACCCAACTCCCAGTTGCCCCGCGTACTGACTGGACTACTCCGGGCCGCTTTTCTACAAGCTGGTCATCGACCAACCAGCTCCTAGTCGCCCTGCGTACTGACCGGACTACTCGAGGCCGCTTTCCTATGAGCTGGTTGTTGGCCTTCCGGTCTCTGGCCACCCTGCATACTGACTGACCCTCCCCAGCCTGCGTTTCTCCAGCATGGTCATCGGTCACTGGCTCCCGGTCACCCCGCATACTAACCAAACCACCCCCAACCTGCTTTCCTGCAGTTGGGCTGTCGGTCTTCCAGCACCCAACCACCCCACGTACTGACTGACCCTTTCCCCTGGTCGCCCGGCTCCCAGCATCCCTGCGTATTGACTGGTCCTCCCCCGGTTGTCCTTCCTACAGGTTGCATCAGCCACCTGGCTCAGCCTGCCCACGTACTGACCGGCCTGCCCTATACCAGCTTTCCTGAGAGGATGCTATCAGTTGCCTGACTCTGCCCACCCATGTACTGACAGGCCCCTCCTGGGACATCCCTGTTTACACGTCAGCCAGGACTCCTTGACTGGACCAGATTATCAGCCCCAATCTGGCAACTCGTTTTCTATGAGGTTCACCTGGCTGACCTTGTCACAATCACTCCTATTGGTTTTCGCGATGGACTGGGCTGCATTCATTCTTGAAGGTTGGAGTCAATATGCAAATAATGTTCGTTGTAAATGTGGTTAAAAAGTTGTGGGGATATGAAGCTTGCTTATATGCACTCTTAGAAACTCAGTACCAGGTCATTGTCTACTCCTTCACTGTAGCATTACAGCCAATGAGCAGTTCAATACATTCAAAGCTAAGGTTTTCTAGCAACCAACTCCCATAGCAAAACATGTCTTTCCATCTTTTAAGATCAATGTCAGGATCCTGGTTAATCTTTTTGGACCTTGCAAATCTTCTCTTGATGAAAGCAAACATAATATACAAAATTTATTGTTATCTCAAATTTGCTAGATCAATCTTGGGGCTGAGGAAAAGAATATAATAAATAGAGCTATAGCAGGGTAGGTCAGAACTCTTGTTCCACGTGGGAACTCATGATGATTTTCTAATCCTGGTTAATTACATAGTATTGTTGACTAAAACAGCTCATGCATTGGAGCTAGTATCATTGTGACACATCTAAGAGGTTTGTGGATAGCATGTTTAACGATGCAGTCACTTTGCATCTTATAGATATGCAGGAAGAGGGAAAATAAGTGAAATAACAGGGAGTCAAGAAGAAACAGGCAGATAGTGCAGGAATCCTGTGAAGTAATTTCAGTCACCAACCAGTGTTCTATTGTGAATAGCATTGAGATAGAATCCCTACAGTGTGGAAGCAGGCCTTTCAGCCCATTGGGTCCACACTGACCCTCCAAAGAGCATCTCACCCAGACTTACCCCAATCCTAATCCCTGTAACCCTGCATTCCCTATGGCTACTCCAACTAACCTCCGCATCTCTGGACATTAGGGGCAATTTACATGGCCAATCCACCGAACCTGCACATCTTTGGACTATGGGAGGAAATCAGAGCACACACAGGGTACACATGCAGACACGGGGAGAAGGAGCAAACTCCACACAGTTGCCTAAAGGTGGAATCAACGCCAGGTCCTGGCACTGTAAGGCAGCAGTGCTAACCACTGAGCCACTATGCTGCCCAGTTGTGGTGGGGGTATAGGTTCAAAGCCTAGTACAAGCACCATAGCAAATAACAGAAATGGCATTCAACAGTAATATCAAGCAGCACTCCTTCAGAAATAACCTGGTCACTGACACTCTGTTTGAATTCAACTTGGCTCCTGATCATATTAGGTCTTTGTCTACATATGGACAAAACAGCTGAATTACAGAAAGTGGACTATGCTTGACATCAAGGCTGCATTTGACTGTGTGGCATTAAGGAACCCTACTAAAAACTGGAGTCAATGGGAATCAAGGCGAAAACTCTCCGTTGACTAGAGTCACATCTTGGCACAGGAAGATGTTTGTGGTCAATCATTACAGCTCCAGGACATCAAGAGTTCCTCAGGGTTATGTCCAAGGTCCAAACATCTTCAGCTCCTTCAATTACTTCCTTCCATCAAAATGTGAAAGAAGGAAGGTTCATTGATGTTTACATAATACAGCACAACTTCAGCTCATTGAGTCTGTGCCAACCTACCTACACTAATCTCTCTGTCCAGCATTTGGCCAATTGCCTTGAATTACATGTCAAATGCTCTTCCACAAACATCTTAAAAGTTGTGAGATTTCTTGCCTTTACCATCCTGCCAGGAAAGGCATTTCAGATTCCCACTGCCTCCTGGGTGAAAACAATTTTCCTCAAGTCTCCACTAAACCTTCTATCCGTCAACTTAAAATTACGACACCTCATTATTGACCCTTCAACTGAGGGCAACAGCTACTTCCTTCCATCCTGCCCATGCCCCGCATAATTTTATCGGGTCCCCTCACCGTTCCTTGCTTTAAAGAAAGCCCATCCACCTCTCTTCAAAGTTAAAATCCTCCATCCAAAGCAATATCTAGTGAATCTTCTTTGCACCTATTTCCTGCCTTTCGTGAGGCAACCAGAACTGCACACAGTACTCCACGTGCAGCCTCAGCAAAGTTTTGTGCAGTTCCAACAAAACCTTTCTGCTCTTAAAATCTATGCCATTATTGATGAAGGCAAGTATCCTGTATCTCTTCTGAACCAGCCTATTACCTTCCTGTAATCTCTTCCTCATTATTAACCACCCAGCTAATCTTCGTCTACCAGCAAACTCACTTGTCGTTGCCCCCCCCCCAACATTCTGATTCAAACGGTTGATGTATACTGCAAACAAAAAGAGATCCAGCACTGATGCCTGTGTTACGTCACTGGACACTGGTTTCCAGCCATACAAACAGCCTTGTTCTTCGACATGGCAGTGGTTGTGGGCTTGGAAGGTGCTGTCAAAGGATCTTTGGTGCATTTTTTCATCGTGTAGATAGTATACACTGCTGCAACTGAATGTCTGTGTGGAGGGAGTGGAGTGTTGTTAGATCAGCACTATCTAGGCAAATGACTTGTGCCTTGAAGATGGTGGACAGGCTTTGGGAAGTCAGAAGGTGGGTTACTGCAGTTTTTGGAGCTACTGATCTGCAGTTGTGACTACTGCATTTATACGGTGAGTTCAATTGAATTTCTGGTCAATGGTAACCCAAGGATGTTGATATTGGGGTTGCAGTGATGGTAACACCCTTGAATGTCAAGGACAGTGATTAGATCATCTCTTATTGGAGTTGGCCTTAGTCTGTTCTTTGTGTGGCACAAATGTTACTTGTCACAGGTCAGAATGGATTGTTGCATTTGAACATGGACTGTTTCAGTATCTGAGGAGACACGAATGGTGCTGAACATTGCGCAATCATCAGCAAACATCCCTACTTCTGACAATATGATAGAGGAAGGGTTATTGATGAAGCAGCTGAAAGTGGTTGGGCCTAGACTGGGTAACTACTGCTGAGATGTCCTGGAGCTGAGATGACAGACCTCCAACAACCGCAACATATATGCGGTATGACCTTAACTCGTGAGAGTTTGCCCCCTGACGCCCATTGATTCTAGTTCTGCTAGAGGTCCTTGATGCCACTCCTGGTTGAATGCCCTGATGTCATGGGGTGTCACTTTCACCTCACCTCTGGAATTCAGCTCTTTTGTCCACATTTGAACCAAGGTTGTAATGAGATCAGGAATGGAGTGGCTCTGACGGAAGCCAAACATGCATCACTTAGCAAGCTATTGCGGGTGCTGTTTGATAGCATTATTAATTACCCCTTCCATCACTTTACTCATGATCGAGAGTAGACTGATGGGTGGTAATGGTCAGATTGGACTTGTCTTGCTTTTTGTGTACAGTTCATAGCTAGGAAACTTTCCACCATTGTCAAGTAGCTGCCAGTGTTCTAACTGCTGGAAGAGCTTGGCTAGGGGAGCAGCAAGTTCTGGAGTTGTTCGATACTACTGCTAGAATGTTGCCAGCCTCTTCAGTATTTAGTATCTCCAACTGTTTCTTGATATCATATAGAGTGAATCTAACTGACTGAAGACTGGTATCTGTATTGCTGGGGAACACAGGAGGAGGCCGAGGTGGATCATCCACTTGGCACTTTTGGCTGAAGATTGCTGAGAATGTTTCAGCATTATCCTTTGCACTTGTGTATTGGGCTGTTCCATCATTGAGGATGGGGATATTTGCGGACCTCCTCCTCCAGTGGGTTGTTTAATTGTCCACCATCATTCACAACTGGATGTGGCAAGACTGCAGAGCTTAGATCTGATCCATTGATTAGATCCATCACTTAGCTCTGGCTATCACTTCCTGCTAATGCTGTTTGGGGGAATGCAAGTGGTCTTGTTTGGTAGCTTCACCAGGTTGCCACTTCATTTTCATGTATGCCTGTTGCTGTTCCTGACATGCCGGCCTGCAGTCTCCATTGAACCAAGGTTGATCAACTGGATTGATGGTAATAGATGAGCGCGACCATGAGGTTGCGGATTTTGCTGGAGTACAATTCTGCTGCTGATGGCCCACAGCCTCTCATGGATGTCCAGTCTTGAGTTGCTAGATCTGTTCAAAGTCTGTTTCATTTCGCATGATAGTGGCACATAACACAATTGAGTGTATTCTCAATGTGAAGGCGGGACGTTGTTTCCACAAGGACTGTGTGGTGGTCACTCTTACTGTTATGCATCTGCAAATGCATCTGCAGCGGCAGATTGGTAAGGATGAGGTTGAGTATATTTTTCCCTCATTGAATCCCTCACCACCTGTTGAAGACCCAGTCTAGCAGCTATGTCCTTTCGGACCCGACTAGTTCGATCAGTAGTGTTGTTGCCAAGCGACTCTTGGTAATTAACATTAAAATTCCCCACGAGAGTGCATTTTGCACCATTGCCAACCTCAGTTGTGTTGCTCCACATGAAGGAGTACTGACTCATCAGCTGAGGGAGGATGGTGCACAGTAATCAGCAGGAGGTTTGCTTGCCCATGTTTAACCTAAAGCCATGAGACTTAATGGGGTCCGGAGTCAATATCAAGGACTCCTGGGACAACTCGCTCCTGGATGTGTACCACTCTGCTGTCACTATTGCTCGGTCTGTCCTGCTAGTGGGACAGGACAAATCCAGGAATAATGATGGTGGTATCTGGGACATTGTCTTTCAGGTATGATTCCGAGAATATGACTATGTCATCAGGCTGTTGCTTGACTAGTCTGTGAGACAGCTGTCTCAATTTTAGTAGTAGCCCCCAGATGTTAGTGAGGGAGGTTTTACAGAGTTGACAAGTCTACTTCTGTCATTGTTATTTCCGGTGCCTAGGTTGATGCTGGGTGGTCTGCCCAGTTAATTTCTTTCTTGAAACTTTGTAGCGATTGATCCAACTGAATGGCCATGTCTGAGGGCGGATAAGAGTCAACTACATTGCTGTGGGTCTGGAGTCACATGTAGGCCAGATCAGGTGAGGATGGCAGATTTCCTCCCCGAAGGACATCAGTGAATTAGATGGGTTTTTCTGGCAATTAACAATGGTTTCATGGGAATCAGTTGATTCTTAATTTCAGGTATTATTTTGTTGAATTCAAATTCCATCATTTCCCATGGCCAGATATGAACACGGGTGCCCATAACATTAGCGGAGTTTCTGCTTTAATAGTCTAGCAATAATATCCCGAGGCATCACCTCCCCTTAATTCCATCACCTTCAACATTGGGCAGCATGGTGGCTCAGTGGGTAGTATTGCTGCCTCGCAGCACAAGGTGACTCGGGTTCGATTCCAGCCTCGGGCAACTGTATGGTGTTTGCATAATCTCCCCTTGTCTGCATGGGTTTCCTCTGGGTACTCTGGTTTCCTCCCACAGTCCATGTGCAGGTTAGATGAATTGGTCATACTAAATTGCCCTGTAGTGTTCAGGAATGTGTAGGTTAGATGCATTATTCAGAGTTAATTGGGGAGTAATAGGGTAGGGGAATAGGTCTGCGTGGGATACTCTTCAGAGGGTCAGTGTGGACTTGTTGGGCCAAATGGCCTGTTTCCACACTGTAGAGATTCTATGAACATTTACTCAAGTCACTATCGATGCACAGTTGCAACAGTATATGCCATGTTTTCATCAAACCCATGTTTCAATGCATGCCCTAAACCCATCTATCTGAACTATAGTGCTTGTTGCATTAAAATTGAAGCCATTCAGCCTCGCCTAATCACAAGAATTCCATATAGCTGAACTCTCTCCTGAGTCTTGGTTCCTTTACTATATTTTTCCCTGTCCCTATCATACTGATGCTGTGTGTCCCCCTTGCCTTCCAACTAGTTTAAACTCCTCCAAATGCCACTAGTGAACCAATATGCAAGCATGTTGGTCCCATTCTGTTTCAGGTGTAGACCATCACCAGAATGGTCCATGAATGTAAAACCCTCCCTCCCACACCAACTCTTGAACCTCATATTCATCTGTCTAATGTTCAGCACCATTTGTGACTCCTCAAATAATGATGCAGCCCATGTCCATATACAGCAAAACCTGGACAAACTTCAGGCTTGGGCTGTTATATGGCAAGTACTATTCACACCACATATACCAAGTAATGACCATCTCCAATACCAACCACTGATATTTAATGGTGTTACCTTCACTATATCCTTCACTATCAACAACCTGGGGGGTTATCATTGATCAGAAACTGAACTAAATCAGCCACAAGTACGATGGCTACAAAAGTAGGGCAAACACTACAAAGATACTGCAGCGAGCAGCTCTCTCATGTCTCTCTAATACTTGTTCACTAGCTACATGGCAGAAGTCAGGAGTTTGATGGAATGTGTTTTGGCTTTCATTAACAAGGGGATCGAATTTAAGAGCCACGAGGTTTTGCTACAGCTCTACAAGTCCCTGGTGAGACCACACTTGGAATATTGTGTCCAGTTCTGGTCGCCCTACTATAGGAAAGACACAAAGGCTTTGGAGAGGGTGCAAAGAAGGTTTAACAGGTTTGCCTGGAGGGCTTGTCTCATAAAGAGAGGTTGACTAAGCTCGGATTTTTCTCTCTGGAGAGAAGGAGGAAGAGAGGTGACATGATCGAGGTATACAAGGTAATGAGAGGCATGGATAGAGTCAATAGCCAGAGATTTTTCCCCAGGGCAGGATTGACTGGCATGAGGGGGTCATAGTTTTAAGACATTAGGAGAAAGGTATAAAGGACACGTCATAGGTAGGTTCTTTACGCAGAGTTGTGAATGTATGGAATGCTTTGCCATCAGTCGTGGTGAAAGCAAAGTCACTAGGGACATTTAAGTGAGTACTGGACACGCACATGTACAGCAGTGAATTGAGGGGTGCGTAGGTTAGTTTATTTTATTTTACATTAGGATTAATCCTTGGCACAACATCGTGGGCTGAAGGGCCTGTTCTGTGCTATACCTTTCAATGTTCTCCACTTGTCTGGACAATTGCAATTTCTACAATACTCAAGAAGGTCATTCAGGACAAAGTGACCCATTTGATTAACACACTAACTAACCAATGGTTAGTGTCACCATCAATTCACCATTGATGCACAGTTGCAGCAGTGTGTGTCATTTACAAGATGCACTGTAGCAATTCATACAAGTTCTTTCAACAGGACCTTGCAAACTTGTGATTGCCTAATAGTACTGTCACTGGACTGTCAATCCAGAGACTCAGATAATGTTCTGGAGACATGGTAGATGGTGGAATTTGATTTTGATAAAAATCTGGGGCAGCAAGGTGTGCAAGTGGTCAGCATTGCTGCCTCACAGCAGCAGGGACCTGGGTTTGATTCCAACCTCGGGCCACCATCTGTGAAGTTTTCTTCCAGCTTATCCGGTTTTCTCCCACAATCCAAAGATGTGCAGGTTAGAGTGAATTGGCCATGCTAAATTGCCCATAGTGTTCAGGGATATGCAGGCTAGTTGTATTATCCATGGGAAATGCATAGATGGGTCTGGGTGGGATGCTTTTCAGAGAGTCAGTGTACACTTGATGGGCTGAATGGCCTGCTTCCACACTGTAGGGATTCTATGATGATTCTATGTCACATGTAATGAGATACAGTGAAAAGTATTGTTTTGTGTGCTGTACAGCTGAATCATACCCTACATAAGTCCATCATGGTAATACAACAGAACGCAGAATATATTGTTACAGATACAGAGAAGGTGCAGAGAAAGATCAACTTTAAAATATGAGCGGTCCGTTCAAAAGTCTGATAATAGGGAATCTATTGGTGCATGTTTTCAACCTCTTATATCTTCTGCTCAATGGAAGAGGGTGGAAGAGAATATAATCGGGGTGGGGCAGGTCTTTGATTAGGTTGATTGCTCTCCAAAAGCAGTGGGAAGTATACATAAGAGTCAGTGGATGGAAGGTTGGTTTGCATGATAGACTGGGCTGCCATTCAGAATTCTCCGTAATTTCTTGCAGTCGAGAGCAGAGCAGTTGTTATGCCAACCTGGAATGCATACAGATAGGATGCTTTGTATGGTGCATCTATAAAAATTGATAAGTCATTCTGGACATGCCAAATTTCCTTCACCTTTTGAGGAAGTAGAGGCATTGGTGTGCTTTCTTGACTATAACATGGACGTGGATGGGCCAGGACAAGTATTTGGTGACATTTACTCCTGAAACCTTGAAGCTCTCGACCACCACTAGCTCAGCACCACTGATACAGACAGGAGTGTGTCCTCTCCTCTGCTTCATCAAATTGCTAACCAGTTCCTTTTGTTTTGCTGACATTGATGGAGAGATTGTTGTCTTTACATCCATACCACTGAGCTCAGTATCTCTTTCCTGTACTCTGCCTCGTTTTGTTTAAGATCCGACCCACTACAGTGGTGTGTTATGAAGGTGTAGAAGTGTACTGTACCTTTAAGAGAGTGAAGAACTTAGAGAGGCACACAGACAGTTGGCGAAGTTACGTTGTAACATTTGGTCCAGCACCTAGAGTAACTGGTTGCCTGGATACAAAAACAAATTTGAATTAGGCCAATCAGTTTAATTATACCCCAAAAATACCAAGCTCCAATCAAGTTTGAACTTAATATGTTGACAATATTAAAAGCCAAAGACACAATCCGATGCTTTGGTGGTATAAGACCAGAAAAACTTGAACAGTTGAGAGAGAACTGCCAAACTTCCAACATCTGCAGACTGCCCAGAAAATTAGCTCTTTTAAAGGCACCTTTATCAATCAGTGACCTGTGAAATAGAAAATCCCTAAGAAGAAGAAAATCTACAAATGAAGAAACCAAAGACGATTTGACAACTGGCTGGTTTTGAAATTTGAATTTTGGTAAATCTTAATCGGGGGTTTTATCGGACCCATGTGAAAGGCCTCAGGTGTTTCCATTGTGATAAAATGGACACGTAAAGTCACAGTGCTGGTCGTTAAAGAAAGGCACTATGGGAAAAGACGTGGTAAAAGAAGTTAAGTCAGTGGCATTAGTAAAGGTCATAATTCTGGAAGTAATTCCATTACGGAGTAGCAAGGCCAAAATGGTGGTAGAGGAGTTAGTAGCTTTCGTTACATGGTATGGGCTATCCAGAGAGATTCAGTTGGACCAAGGGTCAAATTTTACTGCTTGGCTGTTTAAGGAGGTTATGGGTAGCTTAGGTATACAGCACTTTAAATCCAATATTAACCACCAAACCAGTTTCAGCTACACCAAAATTTTCAAAACCTTTTAAAGTCGCCATCGATGCTTGCAACATAGGAGTTGAAGCTGTAATCCTCCAGGAAGATGAGGATGAGATTGAACTGCCAGCTGGTTACTTTTTAAAGGAGATCCACCAGATTAACTACTCCACGATCAAAAAAGAACTATTAAGTTTGATACTGGCCTTACAACATTTTCGTGTGTATGTCACGAACAACATGTCAGAGACAGTTGTGTACATGGATCACAATCCGCTTACCTTCTTAGAACGCTTAAAAGACAAGAATGAGACTATTTCAGTGAAGTCATATCTTACACTCTTTTAATTTAAAAACTGTACATGTTGCGGGTCATAAGAATGTATTCGTAGATGTGTTATGCAGATTTAACTGATAATGCTTAGATGAGATTTGTATTTATTTATATACATACAGGTATATGGGAAGAAGCTAAGATGAACTTAGATTAAAGTTATCAGTATTTCAAGGTAATGTGTTTAAATAACAAGAAAAATGAAGCCATCTCTTCGTTATGATGGTTTTATTTCTTAAAGAGGGAGGTGTTATGAAGCTGTAGAAGTGTACAGTACATTTAAGAGAGGCACACAGAGTGCTGGCGAAGTTATGTTGTAACATTTGAACCAGCTGGTTGCCTGGGTATAAAAACAAATTTGAATTTGGCCAATCAGTTTAAATTATACCTCAAAAATACCAAACTCCAATCGAGTTTGAATTTAGTATATTGACAATCTTAAAAGCCAATGACAAAATCTGATGCTTTGGGGGTGTAAGACCGGGAAAACCTGAACAGTTGAGAGAGAACTGCCAAGCCTCCAACATCTGCAGACTGCCCGTAAAATTAGCTCTCTTAAAGGTACCTTTATCAGTGACCTGTGAAACAGAAATCCCTAAGAAGAAAATGATTAGATTAGATTCCATACAGTGTGGAAACAGACGCTTCTGCCCAACAAGTCCACACTGACCCTCCGAAGAGCAACCCACCCAGATCCATTCCCCTACATTTACCCCTGACTAATGCACCTAACACTATGGGTAATTTAGCATGGCCAATTCACCTGACCTGCACATCTTTGGACTGTGGGAGGAAACCAGAGCACCCAGAGGAAACCCATGCAGACATGGGGAGAATGTGCAAACTCCACACAGTCGCCCAAAGGTGGAATCAAACCTTGGATCCTGGTGCTGTGAGGCAGCAGTGCTAACCACTGAGCTGCCTGTTAATCTACAGAGGAAGATACCAACAGAAGATTTGACAGCTGGTTGGTTTTGGAATTTGAATTTTGGTAAATCTTAATCAGGGGTTTTATCGGACCAGTATTATAGAAAGGAAAATACGTGATAAATTAGAGGAAGGGGTTATTCATTAATTATTCTCTATTAGACTTTAAAAAGTAAAGTTGTTACTTTTTACTTTAAATAGTGACTTATGGGAATAGTTCTTGGCCTCTCAAATTTTCAGAGATGACTGCAGGGGATAAATCTTTTCTGTGTTGCTAGTTTAAATTAGCAGAGGGGATTTACCCCGTGTCATAACAGGTGTTATCAGCAAACTTGTGAATGGAGTAACAGTTGAATTTTTCCACACAATCGTATAATGAGTATAGTAAGGGGCTGGATACGCAGCTTTGCAGGGCATCAGTGTTGAGGATTATTGTGAAGGAGGTCTTGTCACCTATCCTTACTGATTATGATCTGTGCGTCAGGAAATCGAAGATTCAGTTGCAGAGGGGGAAGCAAAATCCTAGGTCTCGGAGTTTGGAGATGGGTTTAGCTGGAATTATGCTGTCGAAGGCAGAGTTAAAGCCAATAATTAGTAGTCTGAGATAGGTGTCCTTGTTATCCACATGTTCCAAGGATGAGTATCGGGCCAGGGAGATGGTGTCTGCCAAGGATGTGTTGCGATGGTAGACAAATTGTAGTGGATCAAGGCAGTTGATGTGTGCCATTATTAACCTCTTGAAGTATTTCATAATGGTGAATGTCAGAGCCACCCGGTGGTAGGCATTAAGGCACGCAAAATAATCAGAAAATGCACTGAGCTCATTAGGGAAGGACATATTGTTGCCAGCGATTCTTTGCTTTGTTGCCCTTTACTTAGGTAAGCCTTGCCAAAATCGACATGTGGTTAGTCTGGGACTCTACCTTAGTTTGGTATTGTCTCTTGACATCCCTGATAGCTTTGCAAAGGGAGTACCTAGATTTTTTGTATAGTTTAGGGTCGCCTGACTTGAATGCCTCAGACCTGAACTTCAGTAGGGAATGGATCTCTTGATTCATCCATGATTTCCAGTTGGGGAACATTCAGATTAACTTCTTTGGCACATTGTCCCTCTACATACTTGCTGATGAAGTCTGTGATGGTAGTGGCACACTTATTTAGGTTGGCCACTGAGTTCTTGAATATGGACCAGTCCACTGACTCCAAGCAATCACAAAGGAGCTTATCCATTACCTCAGACTGGCACCTTCTTCTTTGGATGCTTTCATCTTTGGATTATTCCCAGTACCATGCTTAAGTTAGTATAGAAATAGGTGAATTGAGCAGGTGGAAGAACAGTTTGAAGAGATGGTGTTGAAGGGAGTATTTTAGACACTTGATGAATTAGGACTGCTTCTGGGGGAGATGGAACCTGTTCAGGCAGGACAGGTTGCATCTAAACAGAGCTGGAACCGGTGTCCTTGAAAGTCGATTTGCCATGTTATTAAGAAGGATTTTGTTATATATGTACCTTTCCTTTAACAGAATTCACCTTAAGGTTTCCATGTGTTTTGCATGGACAATGTTGCAACTCAGCCTATCATATGATATGAAAGGGGTTGGTAAACAACGAGATAATGGACAGCAGGCCAGAACAGAAGAAAAGCTGAATCAGACATAATAAGGTGAGTATGCATGCTGCACACACAGAAATCAGTTGCTTTGCTTTAATGTCTATCAAAGTGTCCTCCCGTTTCCTCCCTGTCAAAGCAAAATGCTCAGAGACACAGCATGGCTTTACCTCCTTCATCTTTATTCCAGGCCTGGAGGGTGACAGAATGATCGCCCAAGTGCACAGGGACATGAGTTCTCGGTCTTCTCTTCATCATTCTCTTAATGAATTATATAGTCACTTTACAAGGAGGATCCTGATGAGACAATATATATATTGATTAGGTGACCGGTATAATCAGCAAGTGTCAATAGTTGAGATTAAGCCCATCTGGCATTTTACAAGGAATACTGGCTTCACATAATGAATACTTTTCACCTTAACCCATTACCCTTGCCTCCAGCACCCCATTGTTAACTGCAAATTCTTATCTGATCTGAGTCATGTTCAGCTGAACCTCTTGCCGGACCTGTGAAGTTGAACATTCAGAAAGCAACTTAATTGAGAGGTGAAACACGTGGTTGACAGTATTAAATGTATGAGTTAACCCTCCTCTTCTTTTAAAGATTGTTAATTGAAAACATAGCTTGCTAATAAGCAGATGGATCCCACTTGAGAAAGGCAAATTAACATTGTGTGTGCAAACTGGCCATAATAAGTTCCAGGCAGTGGGCCACAGAGGAGGCTGTTATAGCCAATTGCCTGCCCCTCTTCTGCAGTTACATCCGAGCCCAGGTGTCTCTGTAGGAGCATGTGCTTGGTAGAGCAAGCATATACACACACACTCACTCAACTCACTCTCTCTCCCTCACATGCACGTATACAACACATGTTAGTCTATAATTTGAATTTGCATTTGCAGAATTGTGTTTACAGATACATTCTATTCTGTTCAAAAAGCGCACTATCTGCAGGCAATCAATCCATGTGACATTTTATAAATTCCTACTTTGGAAATAGAACCAGTCTGACTCAAGACTAGAATACAGACAGACACTAACCTCACACCTTTAATGCATTGTCTGAGCTGAGATGTCACTTTTTTTTAAAAAAACCTTAAGTTATCCTGGGAATGTGATTTGAAAGAAGTTTTGGGATTTACATATTAATGAATCGTTTCCGCAACCCATTCTAAAAGATGAAAGACTTAACAACAATCTAGGTGTGTTTAATATATCATGTCAGTTGCATGACAGTATAATCTTTTGCTGTAAATTCTGTGCCTTATGATCCTGCCCCACTAGTTACCTGATGAAGGACCAGCGCTCAGAAAGCTAGTGGTTCTAAATAAATCTGTTGGACTATAATTTGGTGTTGTGTGACTTTTAACTTTGTCCACCGCAGTCCAACACTGGCACCTCCACAAGGAGAAATAAGGAAGTCTTGTTAATTTATTTAACATTAATTTAGACATAGATGGAATACTGTGAGCAGTTTTGGTCACCACACTGTTGGAAGAACGTGATTGCACTGGACAGAATGCAGAGGAGAATCACCAGGATGTTGCCTGGGATGGAAAATCTTAGTTATGAGAAGAGACAGAATAGGGTGGGCTTGATTTCTCTGGCGCAGAGGATGCTAAGGGGGCATCTGTTTAAGATATACAAAATTAGGAGGAATATAGATGGAGTACAGCATGAGAATCTCTCACCATGCAGGCAAGTCTCAGAGGATATACTTTTAAGGTGAGGAGCAAGTGGTTAAAAGGAGATCTGAGAAAGACTTTTTACAGTCAGAGGGTGATAGAAATATGGAATGTGATGGTGGAGGTAGATAACTTAGCAACATTTAAGAAGTATCAGGATGAAAACTTAAAATGCCAGGGCATACAGGCTATGGACCAACAGGTAAATTGGATCAATGTCGGTGTTTGTTGTTCTTCGTTTTCTCGGCAGCAGTTTGAATGGGAGGAGCGACAGCGAGGACCAGAGGCCCAACAGGAAGATATATTTAAAAGATATAAAAGCTTACCTTGTGTATAGGTGGAGTGCATACTGTGCAGGAGCGGACACGGGAATGCTGGGTAAGTGAGGCTTTATACTTGGGTGGTTGCTTTACCTGAAACATTACTCGGGTAGGGTCTTCCCAACTGTCCTTCTCCTCCTCTAACCAAAAAAAGGTTCTGTGCACCGGATTGGTAAGGTGACTAGTTTCTTTTTGTATTTTGGTTTTTCAGTAGCCTCATTGGGAATTTAGAATAGTGGGAATGGAGGTTAGGGCAGTTGAATGTTTCTCCTGCAGAATGTGGGAGGTAAGGGTCTCCACTAATGGCCCTGCTGACTGCATCTGTGGGAAGTGCACCCAACTCCAGCTCCTTGAAAACCACGTTAGGGAACTAGAGCTGGAAGTGGATGAACTTCGGATCATTCAGAACGCGGAAGGGATTATTGAGAGGAGTTACAGGGAGGTAGTCACTCATCAGGTAAAAGAAGAATGTAGATGGGTTATCAACGGGGATGGAAAGGGAACTGGCAGGCAGTGCAGGGATCCCCTGTGGCCGTTCCCCTCAACAACAAGTACAATATTTTGGATACAGCTGGGGGGGTGACGACTTACCAGGGGTAAGCAATGGGACAGACTATTGCTCAGAAGGGAAGGGAGAAGAGGAGCAGAGGGATAGTCATTGGGGACTCCATAGTTCGGGGGACAGATAGGAGGTTCTGTGGGAACAAGAGAGACTCATGGTTGGTGTGTTGCCTCCCAGATGCCAGGGTTCATGGTGTCTCTGAGTGTGGTTTCGGGATCCTTGAGAGGGACGGGGAGCAGCTCCAAGTTGTGATCCACATAGGCACCAATGATATAGGTAGGAAGAGAGATGGGGATTTAAGGCAGCAATTCAAGGAGCTAGGGTGGAAGCTGAGAGCTAGAACAAACAGAGTTGTTATCTTTGATTTGTTGCCTGTGCCACATGCTAACGAAGCCAGGAATAGGGAGAGAGAGGAGTTGAACATTTGGCTATAGGGATGGTACAGGAGGAAGGGTTTTGGATTCCTGGATAATTGGGGCTCTTTCTGTGGTAGGAGGGACCTCTACAAACAGGATGGTCTTTACCTGGACCAGAAGGGTACCAATGTCCTGGGAGGGGGCAAAATTTGCTAATGCTTTTCGGGAGGGATTAAACTAATTCAGCAAGGGATGGGAACCGAATTTGTAGTTCGAGTATACAGGAGGTTGAGAGTAGTGATGAGGAAATGTGTAAGGTATGAGCAGGTAGGGAAAGACTAAAGTTTAGGGTTGCTTGACAAAGGCTCAGCTAGCATGAAAATGTGTTGCTGGAAAAGCGCAGCAGGTCAGGCAGCATCTAGGGAACAGGAGAATCGACGTTTCAGGCATAAACCCTTCTTCAGGAAAGCCCTTCCTGAAGAAGGGCTTATGCCCGAAATGTCAATTCTCCTGTTCCCTAGATGCTGCCTGACCTGCTGCGCTTTTCCAGCAACACATTTTCAGCTCTGATCTCCAGCATCTGCAGACCTCAATTTCTCCTCAGCTAGCATGACTTTGACCAGCTAAGAATTTGCAGTAAACACTGAGGTGCTGGAGGCAAGGATAGTGGTTTAATGAGATGAAGAGCATCCATTGTGTAATGCCAGATGGCTTAATCTTTACTGTTGATGCTTGCTGATTGTAACGGTCACCCAACCAATACCGATGTTGCCTTATTTGGATGCTGCTCCCTGTAAGTAACGATATAATTCCTTAAGAATCTGCTGTTCGAGCGAAGACCAAGAACTCATGTCTTTGTGTACATGGGCGTCGTTCTCTCTCCAGGGCCTGGAATAAAGGCGAAGAAGGTAAAGCCACTCTGTGTCTCTGAGCTTTTGCTTCGACTGATACGGAAACAGGGTGACAGTGAACTAAGGTTTCAAGGTCTCAAGAAGGCACCGGAAAGCAAGAAGTTGCTTTCAAGTGTGTATATGTCAACGCCAGAAGCATCGGGAATAAGGTGGGTGAATTTACAGCATGGGTTGGTCCCTGGGATTTCGATGTTGAGGCCATTTCAGAGACATGGGTAGAGCAGGGACAGGAATGGTTATTGCAGGTTCCAGGATTTATATGTTTCAGTAAGAACAGGGAAAATGGTAAAAGAGGGGATGGTGTGGCATTGTTAGTCAAGGACAGTATTACAGATGCAGAAAGGACGTTTCCCTCTACTATCCTTGAGGTAGTATGGGGTAGCATCAGAAACAGAAAAGGAGAGATTACCCGATTGGGAGTTTTTTATAGGCTTCCGAATAGTTCCAGAGATGTAGAGGATAGGATAGCAAAGATGATAGGATGGTCCTCATGAGGACTTTCCAAATATTGACTGGGAATACGATATTTCAAGTACTTTAGATGGGTCAGTTTTAGTATAATGTGTGGAGGAAGGTTTCCTGACACAGTATGTAGACAAGCCAACAAGGGACGAGGCCATATTAGATTTGGTACTTGGTAATGAACCAGGCCAGGTGTTAGATTTGGAGGTTAGATTACTTACAGTGTGGAAACAGGCCCTTTGGCCCAACAAGTCCACACAAACCTGCCGAAGCGCAACCCACCCAGACCCATTCCCCTACATTCATCCCTTCACCTAACACTATGGGCAATTTAGCATGGCCAATTCACCTAACCTGCACATTTTTGGATTGTGGGAGGAAACCGGAACATCCGGAGGAAACCCACACAGACACGGGGAGAATGTGCAAACTCCACACAGAGAGTCACCTGAGGCGGGAATTGAACCCGGGTCTCTGGCGCTGTGAGGCAGCAGTACTGAGCACTGTGGCACTGTCGGTGAGCACTTTGGTGATAGTGACCACAATTCAGTTATTTTTACTTTACTGATGGAAAGGGATAGGTATATACCGCGGGGCAAGAGTTATAACCGGGGGAAAGGCAATTACGATGCGATTAGGCAAGATTTAGGATGCATAGGATGGGGAAGGAAACTGCAGAGAATGGGCACAATTGAAATGTAGAGCTTATTCAAGGAATAGCTACTGCATGTCTTTGATAAGTATGTACTGGTCAGGCAGGGAGAAAGTTGATGAGCATGGGATCCGTGGTTTACTAAGGAAGTTTAATCTCTTGTCAAGAGAAAGAAGAAGGCCTATGTTAGGATGAAATGTGATGGCTCATTTAGGGCGCTTGAGAGTTACAAGTTGACCAGGAAAGACCTGAGGAGAAAGCTAAGAAGAGCCAAGGGGGGACATGAGAAGTTGTTAGATGGGTTCAAGGAAACCCCTAAGGCTTTCTATACGGATACCAGGAATAAAAAAATGTCTAGAGTAAGATTAAGGCTAATCAAGGATAGTAGAGGGAAGTTGTGCGTGGAGTCAGAGGAGGTAGAGGAAGTGCTAAATGAATATTTTTTGTCATTATTCACACTAGAAAAAGACAATGTGGTCGAGGAGAATACTGAGATACAGGCTACTAGACTAGATGGGATTGAGGTTCACAAGGAGGAGGTGTTAACAATTCTGGAAAGTGTGAAAATAGATAAGTCCCCTGAGCCAGGTGAGATTTATCCCAGGATTCTCTGGGAAGCCAGAGAGGAGATTGCAGAGCCTTTGGCTTTGATCTTTATGTCGTCATTGTCTACAGGAATAGTGCCAGAAGACTGGAGGATAGCAAATGTTGTTTCCTTGTTCAAGAAGGGGAGTAAAAACAACCCTGGAAATTATAGACCAGTGAGCCTTACTTGTGGGTAAAGTGTTGGAAAGGGTTATAAGTAGGCTTGCCAATTTTAAGGGCATTTAATAGTCATTGGATAGGCACATGGACGAGAATGGAATGGTGTAGGTTAGCTGGGCTTCAGATTGGTTTCACAGGTCAGCGCAACATTGAGGGCCAAAGGGCCTGTACTGCGCTGTAATCACAGAACCAATCACAGAACCTTCAGCCCAACTAGTCCACACCGACCCTTTGAAGAGTAACCCACCCAGACCCATTCCCCTACCCTATTATCCTAACCTGCACATTTTTGAATTGTGCAAGGAAACCAGAGCACCTGGAGGAAACCCACGCAGATATGGGAAGAACGTGCAAACTCCACACAGACAGTCACCCAAAGCTGGAATCGGACCTGGGTCCCTCACGCTGAGTCAGTAGTGCTAACCACTGAGCCACCGTGCTGCTAAAATGTTTAAAGGAGAGAGGCAATTATACAATAATTCAAGGAGAAGGAGAATCTGCGCTTTTCCAGCAACACATTTTTAAGCTCTAATCGCCAGCATCTGCAATCCTCACTTTCTCCTAATTATACAATATTACCAACTCCATGCTATGCTGCATCAGACAGCCCTGGTAGTGGGCCTGTCAAGAGGCTAGTAGAGAGAGAGATTTGAAATCAGGAGTGACAGTCATATTATTAGGAATTTGGAAGGGACACAATAACAGTGAGTAGGTGTGAGATGTCTCCAACCTGGAAGTCTTAGTTAAATACAGGATCACTGGACCACAATGTGGTACAGGAGGCCAATCGGCCCATCTGGACCTTTGTTGGAAGTGCACCTCAGGGACGTCAATCTCCCTGATTGCACTGAAAAGGTGACTGGGAATTTCTTGCCCTCTGCCCAGGTAGCTTCCATTTCATCAGGGAACGTTCTCTTTTATTCACCCATGAGCTGCCCTGGAGTGGGGAGGTTGGAGTGTGCAGTGGCAACACAGAAACAAGCCCCCTCTATTTTAAAAGTTTGAAATGAAAAGGAGAAAGCCTTGTTTTTATGTAGGGCTTTACACCACCAACAGACATCTCAGCTTGTTATCGTCAATAAAGCTGTTTTCGGAATGTAGTTACTGACACACCTGGAACCAAGCTGCGCACAGCAAGATTCCACAAGCAGCAATGTGACAGCGACCAGTTGAACCGTGCATTCTGATTGATGAATACTGGTTCGGGCACTGGGTGAGTTTCTGAATTAGCGTCATAGGATCTTTTATGCCCAGAGGAGCAGCCTCAGTTTAAAATTTGACCCAAAACAACAGCCCCTCTGACGATGGCACACTCCCCTCACTCTGCCCTAGTGGGCCAGTCCTAACTGACGGTCCTCAGATCTGAGTTGGGACCTGTACCGGGAACTCTGCAGCACAAAATGCTGCAAAAGGAGCTGGCACCCACTGAATATTCTCCACTGGTCAGCATAAACATGGTGGTCCTGAAGATCCATGATCAATGTGTCAGGAGGAGAAACTGAGGGGTCAGGGACCTGGATGGAAAATGTGATCAGTATCACCCGCCCACAGAGAGTTTGTCAGCTACTCAAGCTTTTCTCGATCTTTGTTACCAGCACTTCAGACTCAACAAACTTATTCGACCTCGATGTCTTCCGCCACCGGGCCCTTGCTGAAGATCTCAAACTCGTTTAAAGTCGCTGGAATTTGGCTGCCGAACACTGCGCATGCGTCCTTGCTGAAGGCGCCGGCAGGCACTGCACGTGCGTTCCTGGCCTGGTGGAGTTGCCTGGCACTGCGCATGCGTTCCTGGCGTGGTGCCTCTGTCAGGCATTGCGCATGCGGTACTGTCACGGATGCGCTGCCGGGATTGCGCATGCATTTTCGGCGTGGATGCCCTGCCGGGCACAGCGCATGCGTCTCGTGGTCGTGGCGCTGCCCGGCTCCCTCGGCCTGAGATGGCTCCGCAGCAACAAGTTCTCCAGGAAATTGCGTACGGCCCGCACCTGGCAGCTGGGGCCTGCTCAGCCACCCTTCGCACACTTGCAGCAGGTAGGACGCCTTGGACAGGAGGAGCACGCGGCCCCGCGTAGAGGTCCTGGAGAGGCCCTGCTGACAGGCGGCTGCTCGGTGCGCGGTTAGTCCGGGGCCAGACCCAGCGGGATGTACTTGACCGAGCACTGAGGGGGAGAAGGGAGGCCGAGGGACAGCCGCAGGAATGTAAGTGTGTACTGTCCGGAAGGGTTTGGGGGTGAAGAGGGGGCAGCGCCCAAAGCCCCCTATCACCCGGGGCGCGCCAGCCTCATGCCCGGGCTCCCCTAAAACCCGACTGCCGACCAGGCGGGTGACAACTCCTACCACTGTCCCCAACCTCCAAGCAGACCTTCAACCATCCCTCTTCCCTCCGCTTCCTTGTCCCTCTTCTCCTCTTACTATACATTTCCCTTTCCTTCCTTCCTTCTAAAAGGCAATTGATGAATTACCTCACAAAAGCGAGTTGGAAAATAACTGCACTTGGCCAGTTAACAGGAACACATTACGCATAAATAGGTCTTTTTCAGGTTGGCAGCTTGTAATGGGTGTCTAAGATTGTGCAACTGGAAAAGCACAGCAGGTCAGGCAGCATCCGAGGTGCAGGAGAATCGACCCTTCATCAGGAAGGGTTTATGCTTGAAACGTCGATTCTCCTGCACCCCGGGTGCTGTCTGACCTGCTGTGCTTTTCCAGCAACACACTCTTTGATTGTGATCTCCGGCATCTGCAGTCCTCGCTTTCCCCAGGCTGTAATGGGTGGTGTGCCACAGGGATCATGCTATGGCCTTAACTGTTCACAATTAATGTGAATGATTTGGAATGAAAGAATGGAAAGTATGTTTACCAAATTTGCTGATGATGGAAATTAGGTTGAAAAGTAAATTGTGATGTGGACATAACGAGGTGACAAAAAATAGGTTAAGTAAGTGGGGAAAGATGTCAAATGGAGTATAGTGTGAGAAACCATTTGTTTTGGCACAAATAAAAACAAAGCATGGTTTCTCAGTGGTCAGAGGACGCAGAGGGATCTGAGAGTTTTGCTTCCTAAAAGATAATTATGATGCGATTAGTCAGTATTTAGAATGCATAGGATGGGGAAGGAAACTGCAAGGGATGGGCACAATTGATATGTTGAACGTATTCAAGGCACTTGATAAGTATGTACCTGTCAGGCAGGGAGGAAGTGGTCGAGTGAGGGAGCCATGGTTTACGACAGAAGTTGAATCTCTTGTCAAGAGAAAGAAGGATGCTTACATTAGGATGAGATGCAAAGGCTCAATTAGGGCACTTGAGAGTTACAAGTTAGCCAGGAAAGACCTAGAGAGAGAGCTAAGAGTCAGGAGGGGACATGAGAAGTCGTTGGTGGATAGGATCAAGCAAAACCCTAAAACTTTCTATAGGTGTATATCAGGAACAAAAGAATGATGAGAGAAAGATTAGGGCCAAACAAGGATAGTTGTGGGAAGTTGTGCATGGAGTCCGAGGAGATAGGGAACATGCTAAATGAATACTTTTCGTCAGAATTCACACTGGAAAAAGACAATGTTATAGAGTCATACAGTCATAGATGTACAGCAGGTGTACGGAAACAGACCCTTTGGTCCAACGTGTCCGTGCTGACCTGATATCCCAACTCAATCTAGCCAACACCTGGTCCATATCCCTCCAAACCCCTCCTACTCATATACCCATCCAGATGCCTTTTAAATGTTGTAATTGTACCAGCCTCCACCATTTCCTCTGGCAGCTCATTCCGTACACGTACCACCTTCTGCGTGAAAAGGTTGCCCCTTATGTCTTTTTTTTTTATCATTCCCTTCTCACCCTAAATCTCTTTAAGGTCACCCCTCAGTCTCCGATGCTTCAGGGAAAACAGCCCTAGCCAATTCAAACACTCCCGATAGCTTAAATCCTCCAACCCTGGCAAATCTTTGTAAATCTTTTCCAAACTCTTTCAAGTTTCACAACATCTTTTCTATAGCAGGGAGATCACATTACACACAGTATTCCAATAGTGGCCTAACCAATGTCCTGTACAGCTGCAACATGCCCTTCCAACTCCTGTACTCAATACTCTGACCAATAACGGAAAGCATACCAAATGTCGCCTTCACTATCCTATCTACCTGTGACGACACTTTCATGGAGCTATGAATCTGCACTCCAAGGACTCTTTGTTCAGCAACACTCCCTAGGACCTTACCATGAAGTGTATAAATCCTGCTAAGATTTGCTCTCTCAAAATGCAGCACCTCACATTTATCTAAATTAAACTCCATCTGTCACTTCTCAGCCCATTGGCCCATCTGATTAAGATCCCATTGTAATCTGAGATAACTTTGTTCGCTGTCCATTACACCTCCAATCTTATCGCAAATACTGACAAACAGGCTTCTAGACTAGATGGGGTTGACGTTCACAAGGAGGAGGTGTTAGCAATTCTGGAGATTGTGAAAATAGGTAAGACCTCTGGGCCAGTTGGGATTTATCCTAGGAATCTCTGGGAAGCCCGGGAGGAGATTGCAGAGCCTTTGGCTTTGATCTTTGTCGTCATTGTCTAGAGGAATAGTGCCAGAAGTCTGGAGGAGAGCAAATGTTGTCCCCTTACTCAAGAAGGGGAGTAAAGACAACCCTGGTAATTATGGATCTGTGAGCCTTACTTCAGTGTGGGTAAAGGTTATAAGAGATAGGATTTATAATCATCTCGAGGGGAACAAGTTGGTTAGGGATAGTCAACATGGTTTTGTGAAGGTAGGTCGTGCCTCACAAACCTTATTGAGATTGTGACTAAACAGGTGGGTGAGGGTAAAGCAGTTGATGTGGTGTATATGAATTTCAGTAAAACATTTGATAAGGTTCCCCACAGTAGGCTGTTGCACAAAATATGGAGGCATGGGATTGAGGGTGATTTAGTGGTCTACATCAGAAATTGGCTAGCTGAACAAAGACAGAGGGGGATGGTTGATAGGAATGTTCATCCTGGAGTTCTAGTTACTAAGTGGTGTACCGCAAGGATCTGTTTTGGGTCCACTGCTGTTTGTCATTTTGATAAATGACCTGGATGAGGGTGTAGAAGGATGGGTTAGTAAATTTGTGAACGACACCAATGTTGGTGGAGTTGTGGATAGTGCTGAAGGATGTGCAGATTACAGAGGGACATAGATAAGCTGCAGAGCTGAGCTGAGAGTTAGCAAATGGAGTTCAATGCGGAAACATGTGAATTGATTCACTTTGGAAGGAGTAACAGAAATACAGAGTACCGGGCTGATGGTAAGATTTTGGCAGTGTAGATGAGCAGAGAGATCTTGTGTCCATGTACATAGATCCCAGATTAATAGGCTTATTAAGAGGGATTGAGTTTTGGAGCCATGTGGTCATGCTGCAGCTGTACAAAACTCTGGTGTGGCCGCACTTGGAGTATTGCATACAGTTCTGGTCACTGCATAATAGGAAGGATGTGTGAGGGTGCAGAGACGATTTACTAGAATGTTGCCCGGTATGGAGGGAAGGTCTTATGAGGAAAGGCTGAGGGACATGAGGCTATCTTCATTAGAAGAAGTTTGAGAGGTGACTTAATAGAGACATAAGATAATCAGAGGGTTAGATAGGGTGGACAGTGAGAGCCTTTTTCCAAGGATTGTGATGGCTAGCACGATGGGACATGGCTTCGAATTGAAGGGTGATAGATATAGGTCAGATGTCAGAGGTAATTTGTTTACTCCGAGTAGTAGGGGCATGAAATGCCTTGCCTGCAACAGTAATAGACTCGCCAACATTAAGGGCATTTAAATGGTCATTGGATAAACATATGGATGAAAATGGATAGTGTAGGATAGATAGGCTTCAGATTGTTGTGCCGTGGAACCATCGAGGGCCAAAGGACCTTTACTGCCCTGTTAATGTTCTATGTTCAAAAACTGAGAAGGCTATATCTGGGTATAGCAAGTAATCAGGCAAGCTAAATAGCATGCTATACTTTATTGCAAGTGATATTGAACACAGTAGTTGGGAGGTTTCAATTAAATAGGGCATTAGTGAGGCTACCTCTGGTGACCTGCTACAGTACTACGTAAAGTATTTAAGGATCCGGTATAAATGCGTCAGAAGCAGTTCAGAAGATGCAGAACCATATGACTAAGGAGATGATACACAGAAGAGAGCCATTTGGCCCATCTTGTCCATGCTGACCTAAAGACTGTCCTTTCCAATCCAGACTACCTCACTTAATTTGATTCAGTGAGTTGACATCTATGCTTCACTGTCTTACAGACAGGAAGTATTTGAGATATGATAGGTTAAGTAAGTATGCAAAGAGCTGTCAAATGGAGTATAGTGTGAGAAACCATCTCTTTACACGAATAAAAACGAAGCATAGTTTCGAAATGGTCAGAGGATGCACAGGGATCTGAGTGTTCTAGTTCATAAAACTGAAAAGGCTATATCTGGGTACAATATGTAATTAGCTTGTTTGGTATTCAAATTCTGAAGTGTGATTACTAAACACTTTATAACAACTTAAAAAATATCTGGAATGAAAACAAGGTGCTAAGGAAACTCGGCAGATCTGGCAGCATTCGTCCTTACCTTGAAATTATTCAGGCTCTGCTTCCTACATCTTTCAGGAAAAGCGTTCCAAATACTCATGACCCTCAGTGAAAATAAACTGTTTCACCTTTATTATGTCTTAATAGAGACATCCAGTTTCCCCAAGATGAAACATGCACTCCACATCTACCCTGTCAAAACTCGTGGTTAAATTTTCAATCATGCCACTTGCTCTTTTAAACGCGACTGAAACCTGTCTAACCTTCCCTCATTGGACAAACCATCCATTCCAGGAATTATAAAACAAAGAACTGCAGATGCTGGAGATCTGAAGCAAAATGAAAAATTCCTGGAGAAACACAGCAGGTCTGGCAGCATCTGTGAGAAGAAAGTGGAGTTAACATTACAAGCCACCAGACTCAAACATTAAGAAGCAGAGTCTGAATAATTTCAAGTTAAGGATGGCAAGGGGATGAAAGATTTAGGTGAAAATGTGAATTTGAGATGATACTGAGGTCAGCTTATTAAATGATAGTCCAGCTCAGGGGGCTGGATGGATTTGTGTTGCAAATTTCAATGTTCCATCTCTTCATTTGCCTGCCCTGCTGGCAGTCTCTCCCCTCTCCCCTCCTCCTCCACCCCCTCCTCCCACCCCTTCCCTCTGCAACCACCGTCCACCAACAGAACTCTCTTTCTTCCCCCGCCTGCTCTGCTTCATTATTCCTTCCAGCCCTGTCCCTTTACATGTGCACTTAATAGTTCAGTTTGCTTTTTTTCAAAAAACCACAGTGTTCACCTGCATGAGTGTTTTAAGCCAGTGATTACTTTACCTTCATTAATATAGATGTGAAAATGTCAGGAGTCTGCAACTAAGTGCAGATGCTAGAAGTACACAGGTCTGTGGAAAGAATTGAGCAGGGTTTACATCTGACATGTTAGCCTGGCCTTTTTCTTTGGTAAGTGCTGATGACCTGTTTTCTCCTCTTGTTTGTTTCACAACTTTAATTTGATTTGATTTGATGAGACAGTTCTTTTCAAAGTGATGTTCTCGCATTGTCAACACTCAAATTGCATTCTTGTGTCAAGATGAAAATGAGGCACAGCACAATAATTGTATATCTCCTGAACTTATGATTTTGGATTCCAAGTCATAAAAGCATGGAAGAAGATCACTCAGTCTAGTCTCATTGAGTCCTTGCCAGCTCTCTGTAGAGTAATCAGTCAGTTTAGATCACCCAACCTATCCCTGTAGCCAGGCAAGTTTTTTCCCTTGAATGCGAACCACTATTTCATGAAAAATCATTGGTCGTCACCGTTTCCACTTCATCATGGACAAGTTCACAGTCATAACTATGCTGCTTTTAAACATTCTTCCTCATGCTGTCCTGTGTCTCTTGTCCAAAATGGCAAGGTGGCTCAGTGGTTAGAACTGATAGGCCTCACTGCAGCAACGACATGGGTTCGATTCCAGCTTTCAGGACTTTGCACATTTTCCTCATGTCTGCGAGCATTTCCTCCCACAGTCTGAAATTGTGTAGGTTAGGTGGATTAGCTATGCTAAATTGCCCATTGTGTCCAGTAATGTGCAGGCTGGATGGATTAGCCATGGGCAATGTAGTGTTAGAGGGGTAGGGTAGGATTTGGGTGAGATGCTGTTCAGAGTGTTGATGTGGACTTGATGGGCTGAATGGCCTGCTTCCAAATGGGTCCAGTTCAGAAGACGACTCACTGGACCAGATATGTTTTCTCTCCACAGATGCTACCAGACCAGCTGTTTTTGTTGCTAATTTCCAGCATCTTCATTTCTTTGGGTTTTTTTAAAACCTAATGTTTCTAACACACTTTCTAGCACTTAGAGTCATAGAGATGTACAGCATGGAAACATACCCTTCGGTCCAACCTGTCCATGCTGACCAGATATCCCAGCCCAATCTACTCCCACCTGCCAGCACCCGGCCCATATTCCTCCAAACCCTTCCTATTCATATACCCATCCATTATGCCTCTTAAATGTTGCAATTGTACGAGCCTCCATCACTTCCTCTGGCAGCTCATTTCATACACGTACCACCCTCTGCGTGAAAAAGTTGCCCCTTAGGTCTCTTTTATATCTTCCCCCTCTCACCCTAAGTCTATGCCCTCTCGTTCTGGACTTCCCCACTCCAGGGAAAACACTTTGTCTATTTATCCTATCCATGCCCCTCATAATTTTGTAAACCTCTATAAGGTGACCCCTCAGCCTCTGACGCTCCAGGGAAAAAAAACCCCAGCCTGTGTAGCCTCTCCCTATAGCTCCCTATGGCTAGAACAGGGACAGGATTGGCTGTTGCAGGTTCCAGGATTTAAATGTTTTAGTAGGGTCAGAGGTGGGGGTAAAAGAGGGGGAGGTGTGGCATTGCTTGTCAAAGATAGTATTACAGTGGTGGAAAGGACGATGGATGAGGACTTGCCATCTGAGGTAGTTTGGGCTGAGGTTAGGAATAGGAAAGGTGAGGTCACCCTGTTAGGAGTCTTTTACAGGCCTCCGAATAGTCCTAGAATCATTGAAGAAAGGATAGGGAAGGTGATTCAGGAGATGAGTGACAGTAATAGGGTGGTTGTTATGGGGGACTTTAACTTTCCTGATATTGATTGGGAAAGCTATAGCTCAAGTTCGTTAGATGGGTCAGTGTTTGTTCAATGTGTGCAGGAGAGTTTCCTGACACAATATGTAGACAGGCCAACAAGAGGTGAGGCCATACTGGATTTGGTTCTGGGTAACGAACCAGGCCAGGTGTTAGAATTAGAGGTAGGTGAGCACTTTGGGGATAGTGACCATAATTCGGTGATTTTTACTCTCGTGATGGAGAGGGATAAGTGTGTACTACAGGGCAAGAGTTATAGCTGGGGTCAGGGAAATTATGATGCGGTGAGGCATGACTTAGGATGTGTGGCTTGGAAAAGTAGACTCCAAGGCAAGAGTGTAAATGATATGTGGAGCTTGTTCAAGGAGCAACTATTGAGTGTCCTTGATAATTATGTACCTGTCAGGCAGGGAGGAAAGAGTCGTGCGAGGGAGCCGTGGTTTAATAAGGAATTGGAATCCCTTGTTAAATGGAAGAGGGCGGCCTATCTCAAGATGAGACGTGAAGGTTCAATTGGGGCGATTGAGAGTTATAGGGTAGCCTGGAAGGACCTGAAGAGAGAGCTAAGAGCAGCAAGGAGGGGACATGAAAGGTCCTTAGTCGGTAGGATTAGGGAAAACCCTAAGGCTTTCTATAGGTATGTTAGGAATAAAAGAATGACTAGGGTAGGAATAGGTCTAGTCAAGGATAGTAGTGGGAAGTTGCGTGTGGAGGCGGAAGAGATTGGGGAGACACTGAATGAATACTTTTCTTCAGTATTTACTCAGGAACAGGGCATTGTCGTCGATGTGAATACTGAGTCACAAATAAGTAGAATGGATGGCTTTGAGGTATGTAGAGAAGAGGTGTTGGAAATCCTGGAAAAGGTGAAAATAGATAAGTCCCCTGGGCCTGATGGCATTTATCCTAGGATTCTCTGGGAAGCAAGGGAGGAGATTGCAGAGCCATTGGCCTTGATTTTTATGTCCTCTTTGTCTACAGGAGTAGTGCCAGAAGACTGGAGGATAGCAAATGTGGTTCCCTTGTTCAAAAAGGGGAGGAGGGATAACCCTAGTAACTATAGGCCGGTGAGTCTCACTTCTGTTGTGGGCAAAGTCTTAGAGAGAATTGTAAGGGATAGGATTTATGCACATCTGGATAGGAATAATGTGATCAAGGATAGTCAGCATGGTTTTGTGAAGGGCAGGTCGTGCCTCACAAACCTTATTGAATTCTTTGAAAAGGTGACGAAGGAGGTTGATGAGGGGAAAGCGGTAGATGTGGTATATATGGATTTTAGTAAGGCGTTTGATAAGGTTCCCCATGGTAGGCTACTGCAGAAAATACGGAGATATGGCATTGAGGGTGAGTTGGAGGTTTGGATTAGGAATTGGCTGGATGGAAGAAGACAGAGGGTAGTAGTTGATGGCAAAGTTTCTTCATGGAGTGCCGTCACTAGCGGTGTTCCGCAAGGATCTGTTTTGGGACCATTGCTGTTTGTCATTTTTATAAATGACCTGGAAGAGGGGTTAGAAGGTTGGGTGAGCAAGTTTGCGGATGATACGAAAGTCGGAGGAGTTGTTGACAGTGAGGAAGGATGTGGCAGGTTACAGCAGGATATAGAGAAGCTGCAGAGCTGGGCAGAAAGGTGGCAAATGGAATTCAATGTAGCTAAGTGTGAGGTGATTCACTTTGGGAAGAATAACAAAAAGATGGGGTACTGGGCTAATGGTCGGATACTTGGTAGTGTGGATGAGCAGAGGGATCTTGGTGTCCATGTACACAGATCTCTGAAAGTTGCCACCCAGGTAAATAGTGCGGTGAGGAAGGCATATGGCGTACTGGCTTTTATTGGTAGAGGAATTGAGTTCCGGAGTCCTGAGGTCATGATGCAGTTGTATAAGACTCTGGTGCGGCCGCATCTGGAATATTGTGTGCAGTTTTGGTCGCCATACTATAGGAAGGATGTGGAGGCACTGGAACGGGTGCAGAGGAGGTTTACCAGGATATTGCCTGGTATGGAAGGAAGATCGTATGAGGAAAGACTGAGACACTTGGGGCTGTTTTCATTAGAGAAAAGAAGGTTTGGGGTGACTTGATTGAGGTGTACAAGATGATTAGGGGGTTAGATAGGGTTGACAGTGTGAACCTTTTCCCGCGTATGGAGTCGGGTATTACAAGGGGGCATAGCTTTAAATTAAGGGGGGGTAGATATAGGACTGAAGTTAGGGGTAGGTTCTTCACTCAGCGAGTCGTAAGTTCATGGAATGCCCTGCCAGTAGCAGTGGTGGACTCTCCCTCTTTATGGGCATTTAAGCGGGCATTGGATAGGTATATGGAGGATAGTGGGTTAGTATAGGTTAGGTGGGCTTGGATCGGCGCAACATCGAGGGCCAAAGGGCCTGTACTGCGCTGTATTCTTCTATGTTCTATGTTCAACTCCTCCAACCCTGGCAACATCCTTGTAAATCTTTTCTGAACCCTTTCAAGTTTCACAACATCTTTCCAGTAGGAAGGAGACCAGAATTGCACGCAATATTCCAACAGTGGTCTAACCAATGTCCTGTACAGCCGCAACATGACCTCCCAACTCCTGTACTCAATACTCTGACCAATAAAGGAAAGCATACCAAACACCACCTTCGCTATCTAATCTACCTGCGACTCCACTTTCAAGGAGCTATGAACCTGCACTCCAAGGTCTCTTTGTTCAGCAACACTCGGACCTTACCATTAAGTGTATACGTCTTGCTAAGATTTGCTTTCCCAAAATGCAGCACCTCTCATTTATCTGAATTAAACTCCACCAGCCACCTCTCAGTCCATTGGCCCATCTGGTCGGGATACTGTTGTAATCTGAGGTAACCTCCTTCGCTGTCCACTACACCTCCAATTTTGGTATCATCTGCAAACTTATTAACTGTACCTCTTATGCTCGCATCCAAATCATTTATATAAACAACGAAAAGTTGAGGACCCAGCACCGATCCTTGTGGCACTCCATTGGTCACAGGCCACCAGTCTGAAAAACAACCCTCCACCACCACCCTCTGTCTTCTACCTTTGAGCCAGTTGTGTATCCAAATGGCTAGTTCTCCCTGTCCACTTGGCCTGTAGCCCTGTCGGCCATGACACTCTACGTGTTCATCTCAATATTTAAATGCTATGAGGATTTCAGTTTTGACCACCCTTACTGGTTGCATTCCAGATTCTTACCATCCTCTGAGGGAAAATAAAATTGCTTGCATCCTCGCTAAACCTCCTGCTGCTCACCTTATCTATGCATATGATCATTGATTCTTCCACCAAGGGAAAACGTTTCTTCCTGTCTGTCCAATCTATGCTCTTCAATTTTACATGTTTCAATCATGCTGTCTGCACAACCACTCAGTCTCCTCTGCTCCAAGGAGAACAACTCCAATCCATCCAATCTGACTTCATGACTAAAATTCCCCAGCCCAGGCAACATCTTGGTACATCTGCTCTGCGCACAATCGCATGCCTCCAATAATATGGATTCCAGAACTGAACACAATACTCTAGCTGTGGCTTCACCCATGTTTTATACTGTTTAAAAATAATGTATGTTATGGACTAGGCCAGACCACTCAAGACGTCCCTAAGCAGGTAGCCCCAAACCATAACTTTGCAATTACCCGGAGTAAGATAGCAAGGTTGACTACTAGATTTTAAAACAGACAAAATGTGTTTCATTGTGTAACTTTGTGAATAACCAAGAACAGAATAAACAATCCCGATAGAACTCAACCTATCCATCTAGACTTAATTATGCTGTTCTGAATATACTCATCATTCCGAATTAGCAAACTCCCTTTAATAACCTGTATAAATGGACCACGTGCTTAAAGGTTAAAGTTGAAGGGCAGAAAGAGAGTGAGTTTCCACACAGCCCCCTGCTGAATTTCCAACCAGCTCAAGACTGAACTAAAACAGTTCAGCTCAGCTAGACACCTGACCACACTCTTTTCATTATACCAATCACTTCTAAAAATATGACCACTTTGGCCTGAAGTCTCATCTGTTGACATATAAACAGAAGGCCTCTCAAAATCCTTTTCATCTCTGCACCAAACCAAACTGATTGGAGCCTGACCCGGTTTATTGCCCCTCTGAAAAAAAAGGACAGAGTCTCCTTGAGGCAAGGAAGTTTTTAGATAAAAAGGGACACAGAGCATTTCTGTGCAGAACAGGCGTTTCAGCCCTCAATGTTGCGCTGCCTTGTGGAACCAATCTGAAGCCCATTTAACCTACACTATTCCATTCTCGTCCATTTGCCTATCCAGTGACCATTTAAATGCCCGTAAAGTTGGTGAGTCTACTACTGTTGCAGGCAGTACGTTCCATGCCCCTACTATTCTCTGAGTAAAGAAACTACCTCTGACATCTGTCCTATATCTGTCACCCCTCAATGTGAAGTTACGCCCCCCTCATGCTAGCCATCACCAATCCTTGGAGAAAAGGCTCTCACTGTCCATCTGATCTAACCTTCTGATTATCTTATATATCTCACTTAAGTCACCCCTCAACCTTCTCTCTAACAAAAACAGCCTCAATACCTCAGCCTTTCCTCATAAGACCTTCCCTTCATACCAGGAAACATTCTAGTAAATCCCCTATGAATCCCTTCCAAAGCTTTCACATTCTTCCTGTAATGCGGTGACCAGAACTGCATGCAATACTCCAAGTGCGGCTGCACAAGAGCTACAGCTGCAGCGTGACCTCATGGTTCCAAAACTCGATCCCTCTACTAATAAAAGCTAACATATCGTATGCCTTATTAACAGTCCTATCAACCTGGGTGGCAACTTTGAGGGATGTAAGTACATGGACATTGAGATCTCTCTGCTCGTCTACACTACCAAGAATCTTACCATTAGCCCAGTACTCTGCAGTCCTGTTACTCCTTCTAAACTGAATCACCTCATACTTTTCTGCATTAAATTTCATTTGCCACCTCTCCGCTCAGATCTGCAGCTTATCTCTGCCCCTCTGTAACCTGCAACATCCTTTGGCACAATCCACTACTGTACCAACCTTAGTATCATCCACAAATTTACTAACCCGTCTTTCTACATCCTCATCCAGGTTGTTTATAAAAATGATAAACAGCAGTGGACCCAAAACTGACCCTTGTGGTACGCCACTAGTAACTGAACTCCAGGATGAACATTTCCGATCAACCACCACCCTCTGTCTTCTTTCACCTGGCCAATTTCTGATGTAAACCGCTAAATCGCCCTCAATCCCATGGTAAGATAACCTCCCCGCTCTTACACTCTGAGCCTCAATTAATATGGGCAGGTTAATAGGAGGTCAAAAGTCTCACAGCCGACTGTGTCAACCAACAAATGCCAAGCTATACTAAACCTACTTTTGTATACTTGCTCCATAGCCTACTATGTCCTGGCATTTTCAGTGCTTGTCCAGATGTTTCTCAAATGTTTTGAATACCTGTTTCCATCAATCCTCTCAGGTAGCCCGTTTCATATTTTTAATGTCCTCTGGGTGAAAAAAGGTTTCCTTGGAATCTCTCCAAACCATGTACTCCTCATCTTAATTTTGTGCCCTCACGTCTTAAACACATCTACCTTGGGGAACAGATTCTTGCGATCTACCCAGTCTGTGCTTCTCAATTCTCATCATATCCCCGCAGCAATCTCCTCCACCCCTTGGAAAACAAACGCATCCTATCCGGTCTGTCCTCATAACTGAGACTTTTTATCCTCGGCAACATACTGGTGAATCACTTTTGCGTAGTCTTTTGTGGAATCACGTCTTCTGATAGCATGGCAACCAGAGTTGCACACAGTATTCCTTCTGTGTCCAAACTAATGTTGATAAAGTTGTCACAAGACTTCCTTGCTTGTACACTTTATGCCCCAGTTAATAAAGGCAAGCATCCTGTATGCCTTCTTTACTACTCTGTCTACTTGCGCTGAAGTGTTGAGAGATCTATGGACTTGTACACAAACGTCCCTTTGTTTCTCAGAATGTTAATTGTGTATGTCTTTCCCTATATAAACCTTCCAAAATGCATCACCTTGCATTTATCAGGATTAAAATTCATCTGCCATTGCTCTACTTAATTTAGCAGCTGATCATTATCAGAATATTTGAGATTATCATCTTCACTAGCAACAACAGCAATTGTGTCATTTGCAAACTTAGTAATTATAGAGGAACCTCAATTATCCGAATGAGATGGACGGGCACTATTTCATTCAGATAATTGATTATTCGGTTAATTCATTCAATGCCTTACCTCTGGGGCTCAGAGTTTTCTGTTAAGTCCACTCCCTATTCAGGAGACCAGGCGCTAGCACACCGTGCGTGAGCCTCTGCCCCCTACCTGCCTCCCAACCCTGTCCAACACCACCCTCCACCTGCCCCCACGCCCTGTCAGCCCCCACCCCGTCCACTCCCCCACTCCCGTCAGCCCCCCCTCTCCCTCCAAGGCTGCTGGTATGGACACCAACAGTAAGACTGCTGCTGCCTTTGTGGGGTAAGTCTCCAAACAGCACAGACAGACAGACACAGACTGACAGCCCCACGCACAACTTTTTACAGCAACCTTTTGTCAAGTTCCACCTCTGCCCTGTACAGGATAATGTTAGAGAGAATATCTGGGAAGCGGGGTTTAGGGTTCACTCCTGTGTCAAACTCCAGTGTGAGTGTGGGGAGAGGGAGAGAAGGTGGGCAGTCAGTCATTTGGAGACGGTGCCTGGGCTCCCATGTCCAGGACTGTTCTCGGTAGCATTTCAGTAAGCAGAGATCGTTTTTAATCATTGTAAACAAAAGACATGATCAGGGTTGAAAAAGCTCTTTGATGTAATGTTTCTATCGGGACCTCGAGATCTCCTTTGGATAATCCGATTTTTGGATAATTGATATTCAGATAGTCGAGTTTCCTCTATATACCTTCTACATTCACATGCAGAGTAGGTGAAGCCTAATTGTATTATTGGTGGACTGTTAATCCAGAGACCCAGGCAATGTTCTGCGGGACCTAGGTTCAAATCCTGCCATGGCAGATAGTGGAAGTTGAATTCAATTAAAAAAAATCTGGAATTAGGAATCTAACGCTGACTACGAATCCATTGTCAATTGTCAGGAAAAACCCATCTGGATCACGAATGTCCTTGATAGAAGGAAATGGCCATCATTACCTGGTCTGGCCGACAAGTGACGCCAGATTCGCAGCGGTGTACTTGACTCGTAACTGCCCTCAGGCCAGATAGGGATAGGTCATAAATGCTAGCCTAGCCAGTGATGCCCATGTCCCTAGAATGAATTTTTTAAAAATGTCATTAATATACATAACAAACTGCAAGGCTTCCAGCACCAAGCCTGTGCTACACTGCTGGTCACAGACTTACAATCAAAGAGCAGCCCTCCATCATTGTGGAGAGGGTGGACGCTAGGAAATTGTTTCCGTTAGGTGAGGAGACTAGGACCCGTGGACACAGCCTTAGAATTAGAGGGGGTAAATTCAGAACAGAAATGCGGAGACATTTCTTCAGCCAGAGAGTGGTGGGCCTGTGAAATACATTGCCGCAGAGTGCAGTGGAGGTTGGGACGCTAAATGTCTTCAAGGCAGAAATTGATAAATTCTTGATGTCACAAGGAATTCAGGGCTCCGGGGAGAATGCGGGTAAGTGGAGTTGAAATGCCCATCAGCCATGATTGAATGGCAGAGTGGACTCGATGGGCCGAATGGCCTTACTTCCGCTCCTATGTCTTATGGTCTTATGATCTTATTGTCTTTTTCCTCCTATTTGCAAGCCAATTTTGTATCCAGTCTGCAAACTTGCTTGGATCCTGTGGGCTCTTACCTTTTGGGCTAGACTTCAATGTGGCACCTTGTCAAAGAACTTACTGAAGTCCATGTAACCCACATCAACTGCACTTTCCTCAACAATATATTTAGTCACCTTTCTAAAAGACACAATTAAATTAATCAGACAGGATCTCCCGACAAAATAAAATCTGCTGACTATCCCTGATCACTCCAAGCCTAACCAAATGTTGATTAATCCTGTCCCTCAGAACATTCTCCTATAATTTTCCCACTACTGACTTCAGACTAACTGGTCTGTAATTTCTTGGCCTACCCCTGTTGCTCTTCTGGTGAAAAAGAACCACGTTAGCTATCCTCCAATCATCTGGCAGTTCACTTGTGGTTCGCAAAGCATTAAATATCTCCACCAGAGCCCAAACAATCTCCTTCCTCACCTCCCAAAGCAGCTTGGGATACGTTCATCAAGAATTAAGGATTTATGCACTTTTATGCCCAACAGAACACCCATGGGATCTCCAATATCAGGGTTCTTAGCAGAGGCAGTATTGCAGAGACTCGAACAAACAGCTCTGCCAACCATCCAACACAAACTTTGGCTCCACGACATGGATGACACCTTTGTCATCACTAAACGAAACAAATCGGAGGAAACCTTCAAGACTATCAATAATACCCTTACTGGCATAAAATTCACTAAAGAGGAGGAAAACGACAACCAATTGCCATTTCTAGATGTCGCAATAGAGCCAACAGCGAATGGGGAACTTCAAACCTGCATCTACAGGAAAACAACATATATGGACCAAATACTGAACTACAGAAGCAATTACCCCAACACCCACAAACGAAACTGCATTAAACATTACTTCAATGAGCCAACACACTGTAGCACAGAGGAACTATGCAGAGCAGAGGAAAATCACCTATACAGTGTATTCAAAAAGAACGGATACCAAATGAGCGCAGTCTACTGATTTCTCAGCAACAAACCCAAACAAGCAGACAAAACATGTCTAAAAACCCTAACCACTCTCCCCTACATCAAAGACATCTCAGAACTGACTGACAGACTATTCAGACCTGTTGGCATCATGGTAGCCCACAAACCCACCAACACACTAAAACAGCAGCTAATGAACTTTAAAGAATCTGTGCAAACAACAAGCAAAACTAATGTCATTTACCGTGCTAGAACTGTAACAAACACTACATTGGACAAACAGGCAGAAAACTAGCCACCAGGATACATGAACATCAACTAGCCACAAAAAGACATGACCCGATCTCAATAGTATCCATACATACGGATAAGGATGGACACCACTTCAACTGTGACAACATGCCGATTCTATGACAAACCAAACAGAGACACGCACAAAAATTCCTCAAAGCATGGTATTCCAACCGGAACTCTATCAACAAACACATTGACTTGGATCCTATTTACCATCCCTGAGAAAAAGAACAGGAACTTACATCACCACAGGAAATGACATCACCAACCCAAGGAAACCTCGCACATAAATAGAAAGCAGGTCATACCACCAGTGCTTCATCTGGAGGCTACTGATGTTACCTAGTATGGTGACTAAACATCTGAAAACGAACCTTTCAGCTCAGCAAACAAACCTACATCCAGAACCTCAACCTGAGCTAGAAACCTTCTCAAAACTTGCTAATATTAATGTAAAAACAAAATGTGCCCTATTACATTGCCCACAAAACACATTGAATTATGATTCTAATTCAAATAAGGCAAAACAATTACTTTGATATTTTTCTGAACCAGTATTTTAACAAACCAAAATATTTAAATATCAAACATTTGCAGTACGGCACAATTTATATTGAAACTTTCTTTTTCGGGCCACTTATTAATACAACCTAAATTTCAGCGTTTCCTGTGTTTTTTTTGTATCCTCTGGTCAGAATTCTTCTCATTTTAATATGGGGGTGAAACCGCAGCACAAATGAGACCCGGTGATAATCCATGACATGGAAAGCGAGGAGTCAAAAAGATGGAGGAGGTAGCCCCAAAAGATCCACACCGGGTTCAGACAAAAATACATCACGTCCACAGATTGCCAATCAACCACCATAGAACAGAAAAAAAAAAATTCAAGCATTGGTCCAAGATTCCCAAAGCTCCATGAACCCCATAGCGCCTGGCATGCGTGCACATAGATCACTAAAGCATCCTCACCTCCCTGGAAACCAGAGCGAGGAACGCCACCCCACCACTCAATGAGGCTGCGAAGGAAAGAAAGACCAGTCGCACCCTCCAGACAAAATCGCACCTACAAAAAGGAAAAACCTGAACAGGGGACCACAAATGCTGTAGCCCAAGCCAGCCACATCCCCAGATGAAAGACTCACCAAATCGAGTCCACAGCCCAGAAACTGAGACTCCCACAGCAAACACCTGGACAAGTGGAAGTCAATGTATTTCACTGTTTGGATCATTGCAGACTGGCTCCATTTTCTCTCCCTTTTCCCAGTGATGTCATATTGTCCTAAAAGTGCTTCTAAGGGGAGGTGTGGGGGGATAAAGGCAATAACTTTAACAGGTACCAAATTTTGTTTCGATGTTTTTCTTTGAAGTTCCTGACTCTGACATTTTTTTGCTCTGGAGCCTCAAACCTTGTGTGTGTAGTCTCCACACCCACTTCAGGGTCCTGACCTTCGTGTAGGGGTTCTCCCCTCTTAACAACTGGTGTAAGGCAGGGTGGTTGAGACAGATTCAGTTATTATATTTTATATTTTGCACTATGCTCTGGAATCTCAAACCTCACCATTATTCTATCAGTTGTAAAATAGTGATGGAAAAGAATAGACCCGATCTAAAAGTTCAAGTTCTAAATTGGAGAAAGGCCAATTTTGACCATATTAGGCAAGATCTTTCAAATGTCGATTGAGGGCAGATGTTCACAGGTAAAGGGATTTATACAAAATCTTTATATCACAGTCAGTAATGTCCACAAGACAACCCCTAGTCACATGCCACTCAAGACACAATGCAGTGACCTAATCATCTCCGGAAAATGGGAAGCCATCAAAAATGAGATAACGAGAGTCCAGAGACAGTATATTCCTGTTCGGGTGAAAGCAAGGCATAGGGGATGCTGGAAGACGAGAGAAATTGAGGTTTTGGTTAAGAAAAAGAAGGAAGCATATGTCAGGTGTAGACAGGAGAAATCGAGTCTAGATTAAAGTGGTGCTGGAAAAGCACAGCAGGTCAGGCAGCATCTGAGCAGCAGGAAAATCGAAGTTTCGGACAAAAGCCCTTCTTTCGAAGCGTATAAAGGCAGTAGGAGTATACTTGAGGGAAATCAAGAAGGCAGAAAGGGGACATGAGATCGCTTTGGCAAACAGAGTTAAGGAGAGTCCAAAGGGATTTTTATAAATACATTAAGGACAAAAAGATAACTAGGGAGAGAATTCAGCAAGGCAGCCTATGTGTAGAACTATTGGAGATGGGGGAGATATTAAATAAGTATTTTGCATCAGTGTTTACTGTGAAGAAGGACATAGAAGATATAGACTGTGGGGAAATGGATGGTGACATCTTGAAAAATGTCCATATTAAAGAGGAGGTGGTGCTGGATGTCTTGAAACGCATAAAAGCAGATAAATCCCCAGGACCTGATCACTTCTACTCTAGAACTCTGGGAAGCTAAGCAAGTGATTGCTGGGCCCTTTTTTGAGATACGTGTAGCATCGATAGTCACAGGTGAGGTGCCAGAAGACTGGAGATTGGCTAACGTGCCACTATTTAAGAAAGGTGGTAAAGAAAAGCCAGAGAATTATAGACCTGACATTAATGGTGGGCAAGTTGTTGGATGGAATCACGAGGGATAGGACTTAAGTGTATTTGGAAAGAGAAGGACTGATTAGAGAGTCAGCATGGCTTTGTGCATGGGAAGTAATGTCTCACGAACATGATTAAGGTTTTTGAAGAAGTAAGAAAGAGGATTGATGAGGGCAGAGCGGTAGATGTGATCTATATGGACTTCAGTAAGGTGTTCGACAAGGTTCCTCATGGGAGACTGGCTAGCAAGTTTAGATCTCATAGGATACAGGGAGCACTAGCCATTTTGATACAGAAGTGGCTCGAAGGTCGAAGACAAAGGGTCATGATGAAGGGTTGCTTTTTAGACTGGAGGCCTGTGAAATACTGTGCCACAAGGATCGGTGCTGGGTCCGCTGCTTCTCATCATTTATATACATTATTTGGATGTGAATATAGGAGGTATAGTTAGTAAGTTGGCAGATGACACCAAAATTGGAGGTGTGGTGGACAGCAAAGAAGTTTACCTCGGAGTACAATGGGATCTTGAACAGATGGCCCAATGGCCTGAGGAGTGGCAGATGGAGTTCAGTTTAGATAAATACGAGGTGCTGCATTTTGGAAAGGCACATCAGAGCAGGACTTCTACACTTAATGGTAAGGTCCTGGGGGAGTGTTGTTGAACAACGAGACCTTGGAGTGCAGATTCATAGTTCCTTGAAAGTGGAGTTGCAGGTAGATAGGATAGTGATGGAGGTGTTGGTATGCTTTCCTTTATTGGACAAAGCATTGAGCATAAGAGTTGAGAGGTCATGTTGCATCTGTATAGGACGTTGGTTAGGTCACTTTTGGAATATTGGGTCCAATTCTCGTCTCCCTGCTATCGGAAGAATGTTATGAAACTTGAAAGGGTTCAGAAAAGATTTACAAGAATATTGCCAGGGTTGGAGGATGTGAGCTACAGGAAGAGGCTGAAATAGATTAGATTAGATTTCCTACAGTATGGAAACAGGCCGTTCGGCCCAACAAGTCCACACCAACCCTCTCGAGTTAACCCACCCAAACCCATTCGACCTTGACTAATGCACCTACCGCTATGGACAATTTAGCTTGGCCAATACACCTGACCTGCACATCTTTGGATTGTGGGAGGAAACCGGAGCAAACCCACACAGACACGGGTAGATTGTGCAAACTCAATACAGACAGTCGCCGGAGGTGGGAATCAAACCCAGGTCCCTGGCGCTGTGAGGCAGCAGTGCTAATCACTGAGCCACCATGCTGCTCATAGGCTGGGGCTGTTTTCCCCGGTGCATTGTAAGCTGAGGGGTGACCTTGTAGAGGATTATAAAATCATGAGGGACATGAATAGAGTAAATAGACATGGCCTTTTCCATGGAGTGGCAGATTGAAGATCTAGGGGGCGTAGGTTTAGGGTGAGAAGGGAATGATTTAAAAGGGACCTAAGGGGCAACTTTTTCACATAGAGAGTGGTGCCTGTGTGGAATGAGTTGTCAGAGGAAGTGGTGGAGGCTGGTACAATTACAATATTTAAAAGGCATCTGGATGGGTATATGAATAGGCAGGATTTAGAGGGATATGGGCCAAGTGCTGGCAAATGAGACTAGATTAGGTTAGCATATTTGGTCAACATGAAAAAAGGGTCAGTTTCAATGCTGTATATCTCTATGACTATGATTCTAAAAGACTCCCACTTTCCAAATGGACTTAGCTGTAAGTAGCTGCTCCAAGTCAATATTTGCCAGATCCTGTCTAATGAAATGAAAATTGCTGTTGCCCCAGTTTAGACACATTCTATGCTCTATCCTTATTCCTTTCCATAATGACTTTGAAACTTAGCGTTACGGTCACTGACCTCAAAATGTGCGTCCACTGCAACTTCAGCGCTTGACCAGCTCTTTCCCTCTGATTAGGTTTAGCACTGTCCTACATACTGGCACTAAAGGCTCTCTTGGGTGCACTTTAAAAAGTCAATTCCGTCTAATCCTTTTAAATGAAGGTGGTCCCAATTAGTGTCCGCAAATTTGAAATTCCCTGCTTTTGTAACCTTATTCCTTTCACCCTATCTGTGATTTGCATCCATATCTCCTCTATTTCCGACTGACTATTGGGAGGCCTGTAGTATAATCCCAAAACATGATCACTCTTTCATTTCTAAACTCTACTCAGCCTCATTTGAAGAACCTTCCAAGACATCCTCCCTCATTACTCGTGGGCGGCATGGTGGCACAGCAGTTAGCACTGCTGCCTCACAGCGCCAGAGACGGGGGTTCAATTCCCGCCTCAGGCACTGACTGTGTGGCGTTTGCACGTTCTCCCCGTGTCTGCGTGGGTTTCCTCCGGGTGCTCCAGTTTCCTCCCACAGGCCAAAGATGTGCAGGTTAGGTGAATTGGCCATGCTAAATTGCCCGTAGTGTTAGGTAAGGGGTAAATGTAGGGGTATGGGTGGGTTGCGCTTCGGCGGGTCAGTGTGGACATGTTGGGCCGAAGGGCCTGTTTCCACACTGTAAGTAATCTAAATCTTAATCTAATCTACTGCAGCAATGGGTTCCTTTATCAATAATGCAATGCCCCTACCCCCATCACATGTGAAAATTCTGTACCCTGGAATATCCTATCCCTTTCTCAACCATGTCTCAATGACAGCAATATTATCATACCTCTGTGCTTTAATTTGTACCTTCAACTTATTTCCTTATTTATCACTTCCTTGCATTTAAACAAATACCTTTCAATATGGTAAACTCCCTTGTGCCTTAACTGGCTTACTATTTCTGTGCTGTTTTGACTTCCTTGTTGTCACTTCTAATTTTGGCCATTCCTCTCCCCCTGTTGATACTTGTGTCTGGATACCACCCCATTACCAAGTTCATTTAAACCCTCCCCAACACCACTAGCAAATCTTCCTGCTGTTCCGTTCGAAATCAAGTACAAACCTGTCTGCCTTGGACAAGTCCTGTTGCCTCCAAAAGCAATCCAAATTTCTCTGAAAGGCCTTCCCTCCTGCACCATCTCGCGAGTCATGCATTCATTTGGACTAATATTCTATTTTTATACTCTTAGCATGTGGCACTGGAAGCAATCCTGGGATTGCTACTTTTTAGATTCTGTTCTTTAACCTACTGCCTAACTTCCTAAGTTCTGCTTGCAGGACCTCATCCCTTTTTCTGTCGATGTTGTTGCTACAATCTGTCTGTGTGCCCTCCCGTCTTCAGAATGTCCTGCAGTCATTCAGTAACATTGCTGGATCAGAGAGGCAACATAACATCCTGGAGTCTCTTTTGCAGCTGCAGAGACGCTTGTCAGTTCTCCGTGTCATTGCATCCTCATCACTATAGCCCTGCCATTCTTGGTCTTTCCTTCTTGTGCAGCAGAACCAGCCATGGTGCATGAAGTTGACCTCCAACTGTTTTCCCGTGCACAGTCATCTCCCCCAACAGTATCCAAAATGGTATATCTGTTAGAAAGGAAGGTGGCCATAAGGGAGTCCTGCAGTACCTCCTTTCCACTGCTCTGCCTGATGGTCACCATCCCCTTTCTACATGTTGAGCCTTCATTAAATGTGCTATCAACGACATGCTCAGCATCGCAGATGTTCCACAGTGAATTCACCCAATCCACAAAATGTAGTTAGCCAGTAACTGGAGCTATACACATCCTGCACACGTCACCAGGGGGAACTGAAGCTTTCATGATTTCATAGCATAGGACGAGCATATCACAGGTGCAAGCTCTGCTGTCATCCACGTCCTTAAACTCCTAAATTGCTCCATTTTTGAAAATAATTGTGTTTTTGTAGGAATACTATTAATTTTCTTATATTAAATGTACCTTCCCTTACCCTGCTTTGCTTACAGTACTACTTTATTATATTGGCCCTGGTCTTCATTTATTTCTGTTGTTTCTCAGTTAACCCTCTTCTTTAAAAAAAATACACTGCTTAAAACCCTGAATCGATCAACTCATCACTGTTGATTTCCCAACCAGCAGAGCCCTAAAGTAGCAGCTGTTAAACTAGGACTCCCCTCCCAGTGTTCAGTTGAAGCTAAAGAATATAGCCTTACAAATGCTTCGAGGACAGATAAATCACCAGGAGCAGATGAATTGTACTTGAGGCTGTTAAAGGAAACCAGGGAGACATTAGCAGATGTTCAGGATCATTTTCCAATCCTCACATAGCAGCAAGGTACCAAAGAACAGGATGCCTATGAATGCCATTACACAAGGGTGTGAGGAATAGGCAAAATAATTAGTCTGACCTTTGAGGGCAAATTGCTAGCATTAACGTTGGGAAATAGGATCAACATTATTTGGAAATGCATGGATTAATTAGGGACCATCAGCATGGTTTTGTTAATGAAAAGTCATATCTTAGTAAATTAAATTTTTTTAAAAAGTACCAAGGATGATTGATGAGGGCAGTGTTGTAGATGTTGCTGTCCATGAATTTTAGTGAAGCATTTGACAAGGTGCTACATGTCTGACTGGTTACAAAAATAAAATCCATGGGATATGGGGAATATGGCGTATTGAATTCAAAATTGGCTCAGTGACAAGAAATAAAAGGAAATATGAGTCTTTTTGTGAATGCAAAGTGTTTTATAATGAGTTATTATAAGGCTCTGTTGGGTCCTTGCTTGTTTGTTATGAATGATTTCGACTTAAATATGGTTGGCATGATTTTGAAATTTGCAGACAACACAAAAGTTGACTGGACAATTGATACTGTTGACTCCAGGATGTTCACAATAGTTTGGCTGAGTGGATATAAAAGAGGCAGATGGAATTCAATTTGAAGAATGCAAGGTTATGCATTTGGAATGGGCAAACAAAACAATGGAATGCAAAACAAATGGGAGAGTAACGAGAGTTAGAGGTGATACAACGGAAAAATCCAAATGCTTTTGCAGGAAATGTGTTCCATGGTGTCAGCATACGAGCAGAAGTTCGGGCACCTGTTTCTGTGTCATCAGCAGGAAAAGTTTGTTCAGAAAAGTTGGATGTGGCAGAGGACGTGAGAGACCTTGGAGTACATGTCTACAAGTCTTTGAAGGTGACAGGCTAAATACATAAGGTGGTAAAGAAGGTAGATGTGCTGCTTCCTTTCATTGAGCAAGATATTGAATGCAAAAGTAGGCATGTATTTTTAGAATTGTACAAGATGTTGGTAAAGGCACAACAGGAAACTAGTGTGTAGTTCTAGTCACTATATTAAAGGAAGGACATAATTACTGTAAAGAGATTACATGTAAAATTTAAAAGCCTGCTGCTCGAACTTGAAATTTTCAGCAAATGAAGCATTGGATAGGCTCGAGTTGTTTTCATTAGAGCACAGGAAGCTGAGGGAGTGACAATTGAGGTGTACAAAATAATAAGCGGTTTCCTATACCAGAGAGATCAGTCACAGGTGGCACACCATGAGGTAGTATTCAGAAGAAAGGGGACATGACAAAACACTTCTTCCCCCAGAAGGTAGTTGGTATCTGGAATTTGCTGCCCAGTTTGGCGGTTGAGTCCAGAAACCCTCAACTTCTTTAAGAGGACTCTGGATCTGGATCTGGATCTGAAGTGCTGCAAACTGCATGGCTGCAGACCAGCTGCTGGAAAATGCACAGCCAGTTTTTTTAGCTGATGCATGATGGGCTGAATATACTGTAATCTTTCTATGATTTCCGTAATGAAAACAGCTTTTCTTTGTCTATCTTATCAAAACCTATCATAATCTTGTCACCTCTATCAAACCTCCCCTCCATATCCTTTGCTGCAAAGTGAACAACCTCAATCCAACCTTGTAGATAATATCCCCCATCTTTGAAGTCTGTGTAGTAGGTTCTGTGCCCTCTCAAGGACATTTGCATCCTTCCTAAACTCCGGTGACCAGACTTTGCAGTACTTTAACAGTCTAGTTATGCCACAACTAAATATTCATTAAAACATTCTGCTTTTGTACTTAATGTATCTGTTCATTTGCTATCGACTCTCTCAAAGTGTCTTGTCACCTTTGAAGGTTGTGAGTCCCCAGGTTTTTCTGATTCTGTGACGTTCCTTAGAACTCTCATTCAGGCTGTCCTCATTCCCACTGTCAAAATGTATCACTTTGCACTGCATTAAATTGTTTCTGCCACTTGTCTGTCCATTCTGTTAGCTTATATCCTTTATAGTCAACAGTATCAGTTGTTTGCCACATATCAAAAGTTGACATTTATTATTGGAAACTGTACTGTCTTTCAGTATTCAAGTGGTTAATATAAATGAAGAAAGGTGGTGGTCCACGCACTGGTCTTTGGGAACGCTAGTCATGGGTAACTTTAATCTTGTAGTTTGGGATAACCAGGTTAGCAGAGGAAGCCCCAAAGACGAGTCTGTATACAGTGTCTGAGATTGTTCTAGGGAACATTGTGTTGCCATTCCAGCCTGAGATCAGGCTATTTTGGATTTGGTGGAGATAAAATGAGACAGATTTAGTGCATACATAATGTCATAGTAGAAGATCCTTTAGGAAGCAGTGACCATAATATAGTAGAATTTAGTATACAGTTCAAGAAAACAAATTGATTTGGAATTATTTGTGCTAACCTTAAATAAGGGTATCTACAAAGGAATGAGGGCACATTGGGTTGGTGTGAAATGGGAAAGGATTTGAGCAGCAAAGACGGTTGAGCAAAATGGCAGATATTTAAGAAAGTGGCTCACAAAAAAGTACAGCACAAGAACAGGCCCTTCAGCCCACCAAGCCTGCACTGATACATTTTTAAATCTAAAACCTCTTGCTTGTACGTCGTCCCAATACCTTGCTTCCCTCCCTAATTGTGTATCTGTCAAGATGCCTCTTAAATGTTGCTGTTGTAGGTTGGACCTAATTGAGTTGCTGTGACTATATTAAAGAGAGCATTCTGGTTCAGGTGTATGGCTCCCAGTATTAAAGTTTCTCTTAAAAGTTGTCCAAAGAACTGGATTATTTTACTTCGTGAAATGATGTACAGAATTGTCAGGTACCAGAATCTTAAGTACAACCAAACAGTCTTTGGGTTCTTTAGGTTTGGCTTGAAGGAGAAAAGTTTGAATAGTTTCAACACTAAAGATGCCAGTGCCTGTTGTGCCCATGTAGCAACAGCAACTCAGCTAATTCCCTGCACCTGCCTTTTCCCAATAACCTTGGGAATCTTTTTTCTTTAGATAACTGTTCAATTCCCTTTAGAAAGAGCCAATTGAATCTGCCTCTACCACACTGTCAGGCTGTGCAACCCAGATCCTAAGCACTTGCTGTGCTTAAAAGAAAGTCTTCCCTCCTGTTGACTTTATTTCTTATTTAAATTGCTGTCCTCTGGTTCTCAATCCTTCTACAGCTTCTTCTCTGTTATCTGCAAATGCCACAGGTTTTAAATACCTCCATCACATTTCCTTCCACCTGTGATTCTTGAAAGAGAGCAGCTCCAGCTTCTCCAATCTAGCCATATAACTGTCATCCATCAACCGTGGAACCATTCTCATAAATCATTTCTGCATCCTTTGTAATGCCTTCACGTTTTTCCTAAAATGTGATGTCTGGAATTCGACACTCCATTGATTCCACACACTAGTCTATAAAGGCGCTTCAGCATAAGTATGATGAATCTGTGGAATTCATTGTTGCAGAAGGCTGTGGGTGCCAAGCAATTGAGTATATCTAAGACAGGTTTTTGATTAGTGAGGAGATTAAAGTTTATGGAGAATGTCTAGAAGAATGGGATTGAAAAACATATCAGCCTTGATTGAATGGCAGAGCAGACTTGATAGACTAATTCCTCTCCTATGTCTTATGGTATAGTCCAATGAGAAAACTACAATCCTAGGAAAGGGATATGCCAACCATGTTTAATCAAGGAAATTAAAGCTAACATCAAATTGAAAGAAAAACATATAATGTGGCAAAGATTAATGGTAATCCAAAAGTTGCAGAACTTTTTAAAATGAACCCAAGACAACGCAAAACAAAAGATAACCTTTGAGGGTAAACCTGCAAGTAATATCAAGACGGAAAACAAGAGTTTCTGTAAATATACAAAAAGGAAGAGAGGCCAGAATTATCATAGGATATTTTGGGAACGAAGCTGGGAAACAATGATGAACAAGGGAATGGCAGAGGAATGGAATAAATATAAGACACAGAAAACATTACACAATTATTAAATGGCCGAGGAAATAAATACAATATCACTGGAAAAAAGTTGCCAGGGAAACTAAGGGAGGGCTAAAGTCTCCTGGAGCTGATGGAATGCATCCAAGCTTATTAACAAAAGTAGCTATAGATGTAGTGGATGCACTGGTAGTAATCTTCCAAAAATCATTTCGTTGGCAGATTTCTAGAACCTAATACTTTTCTTTAAAAAGCGAAGGAGACAAAATAAAAGTAACTATAGACGAATTCTGAGTCTGGGATTGGGAAATGTTGGTAGTATTATTTTTAAAAAAAAAGTGACAGCAGGTCATTTAGAAATCTAATGTGATAAAACAGAGTCAGTATGGCTCCACAAAAGGGCAATTATGCTTGATGAAGTAACGTGCAGGATAAATGGAAGGGAATCAGTAGATGAGACAAAAATAGGGGAGAAGGCAAGCGATGAGGCAAATACAGAAGGCCATAGAGGAATATAGACAAGTTAAATAAATGAGCAAAAATTTGATAAATAAGATCTAAGTGGAGAGTGACTGCAGAAAGCTGGAAGACCATAAATAGGAGTAAGTTGTTCAGCCCCTTGAGCCTGCTCCATCATTCAATAAGGTCATGTCCGATCCAACACTTCGAGCATCCACTTTTCTGCCCTTTCCCCATGATCCTTGATTTCCCTACTGATCAAGAATCTATCAATCTCAGCCTTAAATAGACACACAGACTCTCCCCTCACAGTACTCTGGTGTTCCAAAGACCCTCCACACCCGAAGAGAAGAAATTCTTCCTCATCTCAATCTTAAATTAGTGCCCCTTTATTCTGACATTATGCTGTCAGGTCTTAAATTCTCCCATGAGGGGAAACATCCTCTCAGCATTTACCCTATCAAGCCCTGTAAGAATTGTACATCCGTCAATGAGATCACCTCTCATTCTACTAAACTCCAAGGAGTAGAGCTCCAACTATTTGGTCTTTGCTTGTAAGAATATCCTTCCATACCAGGGATCATCCCAGTGAACCTACTCTGAATTGCCTCCAATGAAATAATGTATTTTCGTACACAAGGAGGCCAAACTGCTCTCAGTACTGCAGACATGGTGTTATCAGCACCTTGTACAGTTGCAGTAAGATTTCCCTCCTGTTATACTTCAATCCCCTTTAGATAAGGGCCAATAATCCATTAGCCTGGATGTAGGTTTGCTTGCTGAGCTGGAAGGTTCATTTTCAGACGTCTTGTCACTATACTGGGTAACCTCCTCCGTGATCCTCCGGACGAAGCATTGCTGATGATTCCTACTTTCTGTTTATATGTTTGGGTTTCTTTAGGTTGGTGATGTCATTTCCTGTGGCGATGTCATTTCCTGCTCTTTTGCCTATATTGATTTTGACTTCTCTATTCTTTATATTCTTTAAGGATAGTGGAATCAAGGGTTATGGGGATAAGGCAGGAACAGGAAACTGATTGAGGATAATCAGCAATGATCATAATGAATGGTGGTGCTGGCTCAAAGGGCAGAATGGCCTACTCCTGCACCTATTGTCTATATATTTAAATGAGGTCTTATTGTCAGTTCTATCATTTCTTGCCTGTTAACCTTCATTTATTTTCTGTTTTGGCTATCTTTTTAGTCCACCTTAGTTAGATCTGAATTTATCCCAGTCTTTGGGGCTGTCATTGGCTTTTGCCTCCTTACATTCTTTCTTTCAACTTTATACTCTCCGTACCTTGCATGGTTGGTTTATTCCTGTCTTAGAATCTTTCCTCCTTAGTGGGATGTATTTTTACTGAGAATCATGAATTACCTCCTTTAAATTTCTGCCACAGCTTGCTTACTGTCATACTTGCTTAACTTAAGTTGTTGTTTCTAACCCAAGTTTCTCACTCTTGAATTAAATACTAAATTCTGTTATGTAATGCACTACTTGGGATATTTTACTCTGAGGGAATTTATTAATACAATCTATGAATGCTTGTTATAGCTACCCTTTTGAATGTGATTAACCTATTCAACATGAAGATTAAAGTCATCCATAAGTATAGCTTTATTCTTTTTGTATGCTCCTGCTATTTGTTGATTTTGACAGAGTTTCCTATGAGTGGTCACAGTTTAAGGGTGTACTATTGTTGTTTTTCCCTTGCTTTTTTAAGCTTCTATCCAAATGGACTCCACATCATCCGAGCCTAGATCATTTTGCACAATTGTGCTAATTTCATGTCTTATTACAAGTGACTATCCCACCACCTTTTCCACCAATCCTGTCTTTCCAAAAGATGAAATATCGCTGAATGTTAAGTTACCAGTTTTTGAATTCCATGTGATCATGTTTACATAATGGCTATGAGATCTTTTTCACTTACCTTCATTTATGCTATCAGTGTATCTATCTACCTTATCCTGAATGCTTTATGCATTAAGAAACAGCCTTTAAGTTTGTTCTGTTATCGAATTTCCCTGTAGTTTTGTCACTCCTTGTTGCAATATGACATTCACACATTCTGTCCCTTCTTTTTATTTTCTGGTAACAATCAGCCCCTTCACTAATTTGCAATCCAACCTTCTCCTTAATCTTTGATTTTCTAATTTTTCCATGCAACTGAACCCACCCTGACCCACTATTTAATTAAAAGCCCTATCTGCTGCCCAAGTTACATAATTTGCAAGGACTCTGGTCCCAGTATGATTCAGGTGGAGCCTGTCTTATCAGAGCAGCTCCCTGCTTCCTCAGTACTGGTGTCACAGTCCCATGAATTTGAACCATTTCTCCCACATCAGTTTTTGAGCAGCATGTCTACCTCCTTAATCGTGTTGGCCCTGTGCCAAGTAATTATGACTCAGATAGTAATCTAAAGGTTATTACCTTTTTGATTCTGCTTTATAATTTAGCCCTTCTGTGCTCAAATTCCCTCAGCAGAACGTCTTTCCTTGTTCTATCTATTTCATTGATACCTATGACAACTGGATGTTCCCCTTCCACTCCAGGTTTCTCTGCAGCCCAGATGAGATATTCTGAACCTGAGCTCTCAGCAAACGACACTGCTTTCAGCAATCTTCATCCTGGTCACAGAGAACAGTGTACTCTCCTGACTGTACGATCCTGGATTAAAACTACTTTTCTGTTTTCTCCCCCTTCTTGAATGGCTCCCTTGACCATGCTGCTTATGATCACTGTATAGCCACTGCTCTTGTTTTCACAGGGAGCAAAAATATCAAACCATTTAGCCAAGCAAAAGAGCTGAGGCTCCTCTTGTACTACCTTCTCAATCCCTCTAACAGCCTTGCTCGTAGTTGCATTTTCCTGTCCCTAAACACTGACTGAAATTGAGGCAGTTAATCTAAGGTATGTGACTGCCTCCTGAAACAGTGTCCAGGTAACTCTCCATATCACACATGTACCTCCGCACTCCCTGTGTAAGTGTACACACACACACGCGCGCTCTCACACACCAGTGTTCAATGCTCAGACACCCATTCATCAGCTCTGAACCAGAGTTCCTCAAATAACCAGCATTTGCTGCAAATTGAGTCACTATGAACCACTGGGGTCCACCAGCTCCCACATTATGCAGACTTAGGCTGCCTGGACATGCATCTCTATTTACACAGTTCTTAATGATTGGTAGGAAAAATTAAAAAAAAACTTTTTAATCTGTAAAATATTTCTCACATTTATCTTTTTAATCTGAAAAGTACGTAGCATGAAATTAGCAACTAATACCAACCAATGACTGTGTTATTTTTAATCAATAAGGAATCAAGGGTTCAGGAGAAAAGACAGGAAAGCGGAATTGAGCGTAATTAACCAAACCATGATCTCATTGAATGGCAAAGCAGTCTTGAGGGTCTGCTTCATCTCTGACTTATGGTCTTATAAGGCATGTAATTATGCAAAAAGATAAATGGCAGATGACTGGTCAGAATACAGAGCATGATTAAAAGGTTAATCAGGTCAAATAAATGAGAGCATGAGAGGAAGCTAGCTTGAAATGTATAAGCGTAGCAAGAGCTTCTATAGATATCAAAAAGGGGAAAAAAAAGTGACCAGTCTTCAAGACAGTGAGAATGAAGAATTAATAGATAAAGAAATGACAGTGTAACACAAATATTTTGCTCTCACCTTCATTAAAGAGGATGTGAAAAAAAACTGGTAATACCTGCAATCAGTAGGTTGAGGAAGACAGAAACTTGAAGTTATTATCACCAGGGAAACTGCACTGATCAAACTGATGACGTGGGATGAAAATTTTCCAGGTCCTGATGGACTTCCTCAGGAAGCTGAAAGAGGAAGGATAATGAAGTGGTAAATGAATTGGTGTTGACTTTCTAAAATTTGGAAAGCTTCTGTCAGACTGAGAAAAAGCAAATTTAGCCCCACTCTTGACAATCACAGGTGGAAAAGTAGCATGCTCTGTATTCTGACCAGTCATCTGCCATTTGTACTCTATGCTACTTTCTCCCCACCCCCACCCTCCTCTCACTTATCTCTCCACCCTTCAGGCTCTCTTCCTGTATTCCTGATGAAGGGCTTTTGCCCGAAACATCGATTTTACTGCTCCTCCGATGCTGCCTGAACTGTGCTTTTCCAGCACCACTCTAATCTAGACTCTGGTTCCCAGCATCTGCAGGAATTGTTTTTACCACAGGTGGAAAACAGCAAACAATAGATCAGTTAACTTGATGTATATTGTGGGGAGATGTTAGAAAAAATCATTAAGGGAAGCTATGTCTGTGCACTTGGGAAAATGCAAAACAATCAGAAAGAGGTAGCATAGTTTTTTGAAAGAGAAATTGTGTTAAACCAATTTATTGGAATCTTTTGAAGGATTAACATGCTGTGTATATAAAAGAGAATGTGTTGATTGACTGTACTTAAATCTTAAGCATTTAACAAAAAATCATGTGAAAAATAGCAGTCAAGGGGTAACATTTAACATGGATGAAAGATTGGCTGGTTGGAATCAGACTATGCATAAATGAATCTTTTTCAGATTGGCAGGATGTGACAAGTGTGATCACACAAGGGTCTAAGCTCAGATTTTAACATTTTGCAGTTTATATCAGTGACATAGTGCAGTGGATCGTGGGTGTGGTAGCAAAATTTGCTGATGTCACAAAGTTGGATAAGATCATAGTGCAGGTGACAAAACCACAGTGCAAACTAATATACATCAGTCAAATGAGTGGGCAAAAAAATCTCGCAGATGTATTGTACTATGAGAAAACATGAAGCTGGAAGAATAAAAATGCAGAGTATTACTTAACTGAAGAGATACTATGGAGTTCTGAGATGCAGAGGGATTTAGCATATGAGTCACAATAAGTTAGTAAGCAGGCACCCCAAGGAATCAAGCTTAATGGAATATTAGTCTTGATTGTCTTGTTACGATTTTGAGTCCGGTGACAGTTCTTCAGAACTGATAGTAGACAAGGAAAATAGTATTAATGCTGAAGACTGAGGAGTGAATGGACCAGGGTGACTCAGTCTGAATACAAACCAAGGCGCCAATTCTGTCATCTCCAATGGGATGCCATGACCAGACACACAATCCCCTCACCACCTCTGTCAGCATTTTACAAGGACTGTTCCCTCTGGGACTCTCTGGTCCATGCATCCTCTACTTGCAATACTCCCCACACCATCGCAGCACCTTTGCATGCAATCGCAGAAGGTGCAACACCTACCTTTTTTACCCCTTCCTTCCTCACCATCCAAGCCCCCAGATATGGCTTCATTCAATCTAATCTATGTAACATTAGATATACAAAGTGCAGATTGGATAACATCTTTGCAGCACACCTACATTCTCTCTGTAAAGATGACCTTGAGCTTCCAGTTGCCTGTCACTTCAACAAAACACCATGTTCCCATGTCAATATTTTTGTCACAGGCATGCTGCAGTGCTCCACAGAGTCTCAGCGCAAGTCCTCATCTTTCGCTTGTGGACCGTGCAGCCTCTAGGACTCTTCATAGGGTTCAATGACTTGAGAGCCTGTTTATGTCCTTCCATGTTTTTTAATCACCCTAACACCCTAATCCTGTCATGACATGGATTGTTTTTAGCACAGCCAATCCATTCTTAGTTTTCATCACTTAATAAGCTTCTCCTCTGTAATGGTTTGCTATCAAAAATAATCCACTTGTCTGCCGACACATTTCATATCCTTTCCTCCCACCCTCTGCTTTCCATCCCCACCTATCAGCTCACCCCCTCAACCCCGTCTTCAGCATAAGTACTGCTTTATCCTAGCTGCTGTACGGTAAATGGAAAAGCCCTGGTGAAAATTGATGTACAGAGAAATCTGGGTGTTCAGGTCCATTGTACCATGAAGATGACAATGCAGGCTGATAGAGTGGTCAAGAAGGTATATGGCATGCTTTTCTTTATCGGACTGAGTATTGAGTACAAGAGTTGGCAGGTCATGTTACAGTAGTGTAAGACTTTGGTTTGGCCATATTTAGAATACTGCATACAGTTCTGGTCGTCACATTACCAAAAGGATGCGGATGCTTTGGAGAGGGTGCAGAGGAGGTTCAGCAATATGTTGCCTGGTATGGAGAGGTCTAGGTGTGAAGAGATTGAGTAGATTAGGATTATTTTCATTAGAAAGACAGGTTGAGGGGAGACCTTATTGAGGTCTACAAAATCATGAGGTATAGACAGGGTGGATAGAAAAAAGCTTTTTTCCCCCAGAGTGGGGCAATCAATTATTAGGGGTCATGAGTTCAAGGTGAGGGGGAAAACGTTTTAGGGAGATACACATGGAAAGTTCTTTATGCAGAGGATGGTGGGGGCCTGGAACGCATTGCCAGCGGAGGTGGTAGAGGCGGCCATGAAAGTGTCATTTAAGATCTGTCTAGACAGATAGATGAATGGGCACGGATCAGAGGGATTCGGATACTTAGTAGGCGACAGGTTCAGATAGAGGATCTGGATTGGTGCAGGCTTGGAGAGCTGAAGGGCCTGTTTCTATGCTGTAATTTTCTTTTGTTTTTTGCTGTCAGTTCTGATGAAGTTGCACCATACTCCAATTATTAACCTTGCTTTGTCCCAGCAGGTGTTTCCAGACCTGCTGAGTTTAGCCAGGAATTTGTTTCTGTTTCAAGTCACCAGCACCCGCAGTTCTTTTATTTACTGGATTGTTATCTGGGCATGTAGGTTATTTTATGAAGGTTAGACAGTTGGGTTTGTTTTCACAAGAGTATAGAAGTGTGAGAGGTGATTTGATAGTGGTTTCTAAGACACTGAGTGAGTCCTTTCAGAACACAAATAAGAGCATTTTTTTGATTTCTGTGATTGACGATAAACTAATCATCCCATAGTTGCTGAGATCATCTTTATTGAGTAAAATATGTCTTCCATTAAAACATTTTTCATGGAAAACTTTAATTTTCCATGACTATCTATCATGCCTAACATTGTAGCTCTATTACTGTACTGATGCAGACGTGTTAAAATAGCCTTGCATCCTTGTATAATACTGATTAGAAATGGGAAAGCCATTGAGCACGTATGTCAATCCATTAGATCATAGCTGACCTGTACCTCTTGCTAGGCACTGCCCATAACCCTCATTACCTTTACCAAATATACATCAGTATTTTCATGTTTAAAACTGTCACTTGCCCAGGCATCCATTGTCTTTTTTGGGAACCAATGCAAGATTTCTAATACCCTATTAAAAGGAATGGCCATGACTAATTCTAAGGTTGTCATCAGTGATTGCCTGCTAACTTTTCTTTATCTACCTTCATGAATAGCGAGCAAAATAATTGTCCAAGATGCAGAACTGTTCTTCAAAATTCATGTCCCTGTTCAGCAGGAGACTCAGAAGAGCAGACGAAGGGCAGCTGAAGGAAGAAGGCGGTGGTTATGCCTCCTTCTGGAGAGGAAAACCTGAGGATCAACCCAGGATGCATGGAAATGGTTTCCCTCAAGAACAAACATGTCAACCAATTCTGAGCTTGCAGCATCACTGCCTCATGGCTCTCTGTCTACAGCTTGTAAGAACCAGCAGACAACAGTCATGAGAACCTGTGATCCAACCCTTGATGTCCTGGATGAATCAGGAACAGTCTTCTTCGTGGTGTGGACATTGTTTACAGAATGGACAGAAATCTTTTCGACCTCCACTTTTCTAGCTGCCAACTGAACTTGCATGTTAACCTTAAGATTCCTAAGTCCCTTTGTGCTTAAAAATGTCGAAGCCTATTCCATTTAGAAAGTAGTCTATAGAACATAGAACAATACAGCACAGAGCAGGCCCTTCGGCCCACGATGTTGTGCTGAACATTTATCCTAGCTGAAGCACCCATCCATGTACCTATCCAATTGCCGCTTAAAGGTCACCAATGATTCTGACTAGTCTAGGCCTCTATTCTTCCTGTCAACATGCATGACTTAGCACTTCCCCACATTGTGTTCCATCTGCCACGTCTTTGCCCAATCTCCTAGCCTGTCCAAGTCCTTCTGCAGCTGCCCCCCCCCCCCCCCCCCACTTCCTCAAGACTACTTGACCCTCCATCTCTCTTTGTGTCATTCACAAGCATAGCACCAATACCTTCTGTTCCGTCATCCAGGTCGTTAATAATGAACGTGGTCCCAACACAGACCCCTACGGAACTCAATTAGTCACCTCCCTACAGTAAGCAAATTCTCTAAGCATGTCAGTCCATTGTCCCAGCACCACCTTTAAAGATATTGTGTTTATTGTGGAGAAAGACATGAAAACTTGGGAAAGTTAGTGATAATATCTTGGACAATACATTTCACAGTAAAAAAGGTGTTGGATGTATTAGAATGTATGAAGGTGGATAAATCTCCTGGTCCTGACCAGATATATCCAAGAAACTGCAAGAGGCTAGAGAAGAAATTGCATCATTGTTAGCTGTGGGTGAGGTCCCAGAAGACTGGAGGGTAGTGAATGTTGTGCCTTTATTCAAGAGGGACTGCAAAGAAAAACCTGGGAACAGTTGACCAGTAAGCCTAGTATCTGTGGTGGTTAAGTTACTTGAGAAGCTTCTGAGTGTTAAGGTGAACACGCATTTGGAAAGACCGGTTTAACTACCATGAAGTAGTCAGCATGGCTTTGTGTGTGGGAGATCATGCCTCACAAATTTGTTAGAGTTTAGATTAGATTAGATTACATTACAGTGTGGAAACAGGCCCTTCGGCCCAACAAGTCCACACCGACCCGCCGAAGTGCAACCCACCCATACCCCTACATTTACCCCTTACCTAACACTAGGGGCAATTTAGTATGGCCAATTTAGTATGGCCAATTCACCAGACCTGCACATCTTTGGACTGTGGGAGGAAACCGGAGCACCCGGAGGAAACCCACGCAGACACGGGGAGAATGTGCAAACTCCACACAGTCAGTCGCCTGAGGCGGGAATTGAACCCGGGTCTCTGGCGCTGTGAGGCAGCAGTGCTAACTGGGCCACCGTGCCGCCCACTAAGTGAACTTCAAAGAGTTCTTTGAAGTGACCATGTAGGTTGATGAGAGCATGGCAGTAGACATAGTCTAGATGGTTTTCAGTAAGGCCTTTTGATAAGGTTCCACATGGTAGGCCCCTCTGGCAGGTTAGGTCGCAAGGAATCCAGGGGGATTGGATACACAATTGGCTTGATGGTAGGAAGCAGAAGGTAATACTGGACGTATGCTTTTTGGATTGGAGGCCTATGACTTAGTGGAGTACCTTGGGTTGATGCTGGCCGAATACTGTTATCTGTCTCAATGATTTGGATGAGAACGTACAAGGCATGATTAGTAAGTTTTGAAGATGACACTAAAATGGGCGCTATTGTGGATAGTGAGAGAGGTTATCATAAATTGCAGCAGGACCGTGATCAGCTGGGGAAGTGGGCCCAAGAAATGGCAAATGGAGTTTACCATTGCTCAAGGTAGGAGCTTCATGGTGAATGGTAGGGCCTTAGGAGTATAATGGAACAGAGGACTTTGGACTTCAGATCCACGGTTATCTGAAAGTGGAGTCACGGGTAGACAAGGCAGTGAAGGCACATGGCTTTCATCAGTCAGGGCATGGAGTATAGAAGTTGGGAAGTTGTGTTGCAGTTGTACAGGATGTTGGTGAAGCAGCACCTGGAATGTTGTGTTCAGTTTTGGTCACCTTGCTATAGGAAGGTTGTTATTAAACTGGAAAGAGTGCATAAGGAATTTACAAGAATGTTAGATATTTTTGAGAAGATTTGTAGCTCAGGTTGATAAGTATGTAAGTTAGCTCGCTGAGCTTTAAGGTTGCTAGGACTCAAGGGTCTGAATTATAGGGAGAAGTTGGACAAGTTATGCCTCTTTCTTTAGAGCGTAGAAGACTGAGTTGGCTTCTTTTAGAGGTGTATAAGATCATGGGAGACATGGATAGGGTGAATGCACTCAATCTTTTTCTCATATTTAGGGAATCGAGGACTCGAGGGCATCAGATTAAGTTTAGAGGGAAGAGAATAAAAGGGAACCTGAAGGGCAACGCTTTTACTCAGAGTGGTCCGCATATGGAATGAGCAATCAGCAGAAGTGGTTTAGGCAGATACATTAACAACATTTAAAAGGCATTTGGATAAATACATGGCTAGGGAAGATTTAGAAGGATATAGGCCAAGTGCAGGAAAATGGAGTAAGTGTGGATGGATATTTTGGTCAGCATAGACCAGTTGGACTAAAGGGCCTGTCTCTGTGCTGTAGGACTCTGACTATGGTCATGGCCTCTTATCTCATTTAGCAGCCTTCTGTGCAGCACTTTATCAAACGCCTTCAGGAAATCCAAATGGATCATGTCCACTGGCTCGTCTTTGTATAACTTGCTCATTATCTCCTCAAAGGATTCTAACAGCTTTGTTAGAATCTTTGGCCTTGCCTTGATAAAGCAATGCTAATGCAGTCCTATTTTACCTTACACTTTGAATACTCTGCAATCGAATAACAGATCCGAAGATCTTACCAACAACCTAGGTCAGGCTAACTGGTCAACAGTTTGCTGTATTCTGCCTCCCTTCCTTCTTAAATTGGGGTCTAACTTTTACCATTTTCCAGTACTCTGGGATCCTTCCAGACTCCAGTGATTGCCACCCAGGTAAATAGTGCGGTGAGGAAGGCATATGGCGTACTGGCTTTTATTGGTAGAGGAATTGAGTTCCGGAGTCCTGAGGTCATGATGCAGTTGTATAAGACTCTGGTACGGCCGCATCTGGAATATTGTGTGCAGTTTTGGTCGCCATACTATAGGAAGGATGTGGAGGCATTGGAACGGGTGCAGAGGAGGTTTACCAGGATGTTGCCTGGTATGGAAGGAAAATCGTATGAGGAAAGACTGAGGCACTTGGGGCTGTTTTCACTAGAGAAAAGAAGGTTTAGGGGTGACTTGATTGAGGTGTACAAGATGATTAGGGGGTTAGATAGGGTCGACAGTATGAACCTTTTCCCGCGTATTGAGTCGGGTATTACAAGGGGGCATAGCTTTAAATTAAGGGGGGGTAGATATAGGACTGATGTTAGGGGTAGGTTCTTCACTCAGCGAGTCGTTAGTTCATGGAATGCCCTGCCAGTAACAGTGGTGGACTCTCCCTCTTTATGGGCATTTAAGAGGGCATTGGATAGGTATATGGAGGATAGTGGGTTAGTGTAGTTTAGGTGGGCTTGGATCGGCGCAACATCGAGGGCCCAAGGGCCTGTACTGCGCTGTATTCTTCTATGTTCTATGATTCCTGAAAAGTCACCACCACAGCCTCCACTGTCTCCTCCACTATTTCCTTTTGAACTCTGCTTTGTAGTCCATGTGGTTGGGTGATTTATTCATCTTCAGATCTTTCAGCTTCTCCAGCATCTTATCCTTAATGATAGCCACTTCTCCCCCCGACACTCATGAAGTTCTGTTACGCTTCTGGTGTCTTCCGTTGTGAAGACTGATGCTAAATCAGTTCTCCCCGTGTCTGCGTGGGTTTCCTCCGGGTGCTCCGGTTTCCTCCCACAGTCCAAAGATGTGCAGGTCATGTGAATTGGCCATGCTAAATTGCCCGTAGTGTTAGGTAAGAGGTAAATGTAAGGGTATGGGTGGGTTGCGCTTCGGCGGGTCGTGTGGACTTGTTGGACCGAAGGGCCTGTTTCCACCCTGTAAGTAATCTAATCTTAGTAATCTAATCTAAATACCTATCAGTTCCTTTACTATTTCTTCATTTTCTCATTACTATTTCTCCAGTCTCTGTTTCCAGCAGGTCAACGTATATTCTTCCTCTCTCCTCCCTTTTCGCTATCTTTTTTTAAAAAAAACCTGCAATCTTTTATTTTACTAGCTGGCTTACTGTCTTATTTCATTTTCTCCATTTTCTTTTAGTTATCCTCTACTGGTTTTTGAAGGCTTCCCAATCCTCTGGCTTTGCATTAATCTTTGCCATGTTATTTTTTTTGTATTTTTATTTAACCTATTTTTCTAATCAACCTGTTCAGAGATATTAGTATACACCCCTGGAGCCAGTGGGACTTGAACTCAGGCCGTCTGATTAACGGGTAGGGACAATATCACTGCGCCACATGAGGGCCCTGACTTTCCTTACCAGCCACAGTTGCCTCGTCTTCCCTTTAGTATGATTCTTCTTCCTTGGGATGACTTTCTGCTGTACCTCCCAAATCGCCACCATAAACTCCTGCCATTGCTGCTCCACCATCTTCCCTACTCAGTTCCCCCTTGAATCAACTCTGGCAGTTCCTGCCTCCTTTTTTTTTTATTACTTTTACTCAATTCTGACACTTAGGCCTGATTCAAACTGAGGATGAATTTTATCATATTACGGCCACTGCCTCCTTCGGGTTCTTTTGCCTTCAGCTCTGTGAACAGATAGACGTCATTATAGATCACCAGATCCAGAATTTCCTGTTCCTAGTGGGCTGTCCCACAAGCTGCTCCAAAAAAACCATCTCGTAGACATAGCACAAATTCCTTTTCTTGAGAACCACTACCAACCTGATTTTCTCAACCATTTGCATATTGAAGTCCCCATGATTATTGTAATAGTACCTTTCTAGCACGCCTTTTCTATCCCCAATTTATTTTCAGCTCCACATCTTGACCACTGCTAAGAGGTGTGTACTGTTTTCCTTTGCTCAAGCCACATAGATTCCATGCCTTCCAACTGTATCTCACTCGTTGCTATTGATTTAGTTTCACTTCTTGCTACCCTGCCCATCTGCCTGACCTTTTAATAAGATGTGTATCCTTGGCTATTTAATTTCCAATCCTGAACCCCAATAGCTTCATATCAGTGATTCCTACAACATTGCACTTGCCAATTTCAATCTGCGCTACAAGCTCAATTATCTTGTTTTGTATACTCCATGCATTTAAGTTCAACACCCTTACTCTTGTGTTGTCTGCCCCCTTCTGAAAGTTGACCCCATATCTGATGTGCCTGAAGTTAGATTCCTGATCCTTTCCATACTCTGTCCTATTACTCATTCTGGAAACTTTAATAACCTTTGTTGAGCCACCCCTCTTAACTTTTTCAATAATTCTCCATGCAATTAAATCCACTTTCCAATATTTAATTTTTGCCCTATCCGCAGCTCTAGTTATGTGATTTGCCAGCACTCTGGTCCCATCGTGATTCAGGTGGAGTCAGTCCCATCAGTGCTGGTGCCAATGACCATGAATTTAAACCCATTTCACCGATACCAATCTTTGAGTCATGTGTTTACCTCTTTAATCTTGTTGACCCTATGCTAGTTTGCTCGTGACTTAGGTAGTAATCGGAGATAATTGCATTTTTGTTTCTACTTTGTAATTTAGCCCCCAGCTACTCATATTCCCTCAGCAGAAACTGTTTCTGCTTTCTGCCTCTGTCATTGGTACCAGCATGGCCAACAACAAGTGGATCTTCCCCTCCCATTTAGTTCCTATGCAACTCAGTTTAGCTATCCTGAAACTGGGATCCAGACACAGCCTTTCATTATTGGCTACAGAGAACAGAGTCTGTTCCCCTGACTAAATTATCCCTGATTAGAATGCTTTTCTCTTTTCTTCCTTTGAATGGTTCCCTGTACCATGCTGTTATGGTCAGTTTGCTCATCCTTCCTATAGCCTCCACCTAATCCTCATGGAGCAATAATCTGAAACCTATTAGACAAGCTCAAGGGCTGAAGCAGACGATGAGGAAGGCAGAGAGGAGACAGGTGCAAGAGACCCCAGGGGAAGTACCTGTCAGGAACAAGTTGAATCTTTTGGAAACAGTAGAGACAGATGACACTGCCAGTCCGCGAGGCGGCCAGGTCTGTCAATCAAAAGTTGGCGTGGAGGCAGAGCGGAAGAGTCGGACATCTCACAGAGCTGTGGTAATAGGGGACTCCATAGTGAGAGTAACTGACCGGGGATTTTGTGGCAGCAGGCGGGACTTGAGGATGGTGTGTTGCCTTCCTGGTGCCAGGGTTAAAGACATCACAGACAGAGTGCAAGAAATCCTCAAGGACGAAGTTGAAGAGCCAGAGGTGTTGGTACATGTCGGCACAAATGATGTCGGGAAGAAGAGGAGGAACATACTACAGCAAGACTTCGGAGAACTAGGAAGAAGGCTAAAAAGCAGGACGTCCAGGGTGGTTATCTCCGGTTTGCTTCCAGTTCCTCAGGCTGGTGAGACCAGAAACAGGGAGATAATGGACTTGAACGTGTGGCTGGGGATCTGGTGCAGGGAGCAAGGATTTAAATTCTTGGATCACCGGGGTATGTTTTGTGGTAAGCATAAATTATACAAGAGAGACGGTTTGCACCTTAATAGGTTAGAGTCCAGCATTCTGGCAGGCAGGTTTGCGACTGCAACACAGCTATGTTTAAACTAAGTAGCGGAGGGGAGGGGACAAACTGGATGTTTAAGAAGGAAATTGAAGGGAAAGTTAGAACAAGGGAAGTCAAGAAAGACAACTGTATCAATGAAGCAGAAAACTCTAGGGATCATGCTGTAAGGTTGAGGGAAATAGGAGTTGATGGGAAGGGTGAGGGCAGTAACAAATTAAAAATACTATATATGAATGCACGAAGCATTAGAAATAAGATGGATGAGCTTGAAGCTCTTTTGGAAATTGGCAGATACGATATTGTGGGGATAACTGAGTCGTGGCTTCAAGTGGACAGGGCCTGGGAAATGAATATTCAAGGTTACACGTGCTATCGTAAGGATAGACTGGTGGGCAGAGGGGGTGGGGTGGCCATGTTGGTAAGGGGTGATATTCAGTCCCTTGCGCGGAGGGACCTAGAATCAGGGGATGCAGAGTCAGTATGGATAGAGAAATTCTAAGGGTAAAAAGACTCTCTTGGGAGTTATCTACAGGCCCCCAAACAGTAGTCTGGATGTCGAATGTAAGCTAAATCAGGAGCTGAAATTGGCCTGGTGCATAGATGTTACTAGGGCGGCACGGTGGCACAGTGGTTAGCACTGCTGCCTCACAGCGCCAGAGACCCGGGTTCAGTTCCCGCCTCAGGTGACTGACTGTGTGGAGTTTGCACGTTCTCCCCGTGTCTGCGTGGGTTTCCTCCGGGTGCTCCGGTTTCCTCCCACAGTCCAAAGATGTGCGGGTTAGGTGAATTGGCCATGCTAAATTGCCTGTAGTGTTAGGTAAGGGGTAAATGTAGGGGTATGGGTGGGTTGTGCTTCGGCGGGTCGGTGTGGACTTGTTGGGCCGAAGGGCCTGTTTCCACATTGTAATGGGGGATTTTAACATGCACGTAGACTGGGAGAATCAGGATGGTATTGGACCTCAAGAAAGAGACTTTGTGGAGTGCCTCCGAGATGGATTCTTAGAACAGCTGGTGCTGGAGCCTCCCAGGGAGAAGGCAATTCTGGATCTGGTATTGTGTAACAAACCAGAATTGACCTCGAAGTGAAGGAGCCATTGGGAAGTAGTGACCATAATACAATAAGCTTCAATCTGCAATTTGAGAGGGAGAGGGTACAATCGGAAGTGACAATATTTCTGTTGAATAAAGGGAACTATGGAGCTATGAGAGAGGAGCCGGCCAAAGTTCAATGGTGCAATACCTTAGCAGAGATGACAGAGGAGGAACAATGGCAGATATGTCTGTGTATAATGCAGAAGATGCAGGATCAGTTTATTCCAAAAAGAAAGAAAGATCCTACGAGGAGGCATGGGTGGCCGTCGCTGACGAGGGAAGTTAAGAAACATATAAAGTTAGAAGAGAAAAAGTATAACATAGCAAAGATAAGTGGGAAAACAGAGGACTGGGAAGCTTTTAAAGAACATCAGAGGATTACTAAAAAGGAAATACGCAGAGAAAAAATGAGGTACGAAGGTAAACTGGCCAAAAATATAAAGGAGGATAGTAAAAGCTTTTTTAGGTATGTGAAAGGCAAAAAAATGGTTAAGACTAAAATTGGCCCCTTTAAACAGAAACAGGGGAATATATTACGGGGAACAAAGAAATGGCAGAAGAACTGAATTGGTACTTCAGATCTGTGTTCACTGGGGAAGACACAAGCAATCTCACTGAGGTAACAGTGGCTGAAGGACCTGAACTGAAGGGAATTTATATTTGCCAGGAATTGGTGTTGGAGAGACTGTTAGGTCTGAAGGTTGATAAGTCCCCAGGGCCTGATGGTCTACGTCCCAGGGTACTGAAGGAGGTGACTCGAGATATCATGGATGCGTTGGTGATTATTTTCCAGAGTTCGATAGATTCGGGATCAGTTCCTGTGGATCGGAGGGTGGCTAATGTTGTACCACTTTTTAAGAAAGGTGGGAGAGAGAAAGCAGGAAATTATAGACCAGTTAGTCTGACCTCAGTGGTGGGAAAAATGCTGGAGTCTATTATAAAGGATGAAATTACGACACATCTGGGTAGTAGTAACAGGATAGGTCAGAGTCAGCGTGGATTTACGAAGGGGAAATCATGCTTGACTAATCTTGTTGAATTTTTTGAGGATGTAACTCTGAAGATGGACGAGGGAGATCCAGTAGATGTAGTGTACCTGGACTTTCAGAAGACTTTTGATAAAGTCCCACACAGGAGGTTAGTGAGCAAAATTAGGGTGCATATTATTGGGGACAAAGTACTAACTTGGATTGAAAGTTGGTTGGCTGACACGAAACCAAGAGTAGTGATAAACGGCTCCATTTCGGAATGGCAGGCAGTGACCAGTGGGGTACCGCAGGGATCAGTGCTGGGACAGCAGCTTTTTACAATATATATTAATGATATAGAAGATGGTATTAGTAATAACATTAGCAAATTTGCTGATGATCTACTGGGTGGCAGGGTGAAATGTGAGGAGGATGTTAGGAGATTACAGGGTGACCTGGACAGGTTAGGTGAGTGGGCAGATGCATGGCAGATGCAGTTTAATGTGGATAAATGTATGGTTATCCACTTTGGTGGCAAGAACAGGAAGGCAGATTACTACCTAAATGGAATCATTTTAGGTAAAGGGGCACTATAAAGAGATCTGGGTGTTCTTATACACCAGTCAATGAAGGTAATAATGCAGGTACAGCAGGTAGTGAAGAAGGCTAATATCATGCTGGCCTTCATAACAAGCGGGATTGAGCATAGAAGCAAAGAGGTTCTTCTGCAGCTGTACAGGGCCCTGGTGAGACCACACCTGGAGTATTGTGTGCAGTTCTGGTCTCCAAATTTGAGAAAAGACATTCTGGCTATTGAGGGAGTGCAGCGTAGGTTCACGAGGTCAATTCCTGGAATGGCGGGACTACCTTACACTGAAAGACTGGAGTGACTGGGCTTGTATACCCTTGAGTTTAGAAGACGGAGAGGGGATATGATTGTGACGTATAAGATTATTAAAGGATTGGACACTCTGGAGGCAGGAAATGTGTTTCCGCTGATGGGCGAGTGCCGAACCAGAGGACACAGCTTAAAAATACGGAGTAGACCATTTAGGACAGAGATGAGGAGAAACTTCTTCACCCAGAGTGTGGTGGCTGTGTGGAATACTCTGCCCCAGAGGGCAGTGGAGGCCCAGTCTCTGGATTAATTTAAGAAAGAGTTGGATAGAGCTCTCAAGGATAGTGGAATCAAGGTTTATATGGATAAGGCAGGAACAGGATACTGATTAAGGATGATCAGCCATGATCATATTGAATGGTGGTGCAGACTCGAAGGGCAGAATGGCCTCCTCCTATCCTTTCAGCACTATCTCCTGGATAGCTCTCGCTACCTCGTTCGTAGTCACACCCTACTCTTTGTAGATAGTTGAAAGATAAAGACAGGATTTAATGCAATATTCTCAAATTGTTTGTGCGAATGCAGCTCCAACAGCATTCAAATTTATACACCCTGTTGTCTCATTTAAACATTCAAATTTAAACACTACCTTGTCCAATTTAAACATTATTGCCCTCTCACTCTCTCAAAGGACAATTGTGGATGAGCAATAAATATTGGCCGAGCCAACTATGTCTTGGGAGTCCCTAAAACACAAACATTGGACTGCAGTGCATACCAACTTTAATTCATTCGACCGATGTTGGTTATAACTCTTGAGATGGTGATAGCGAACGGCCTTCTAGAACCGCTGCAATCCATGTTGATAGATTCACAATGCTGCAAGAGAGGAAATTCTGCTACAAGATGTGCTGCATCAACCTGAAGGCTTCAGCGGCACTTCCCTAGCTTGCAAATGGAGACTGCACCTAACATCTGGAAGTACCTTCACCACCTTCAAGTTCCCCTCCATGCTAACTTGCAGATATGTCACTGTTCGTTCATTGAGTCAAAATCTGAACTCAGTCTCTGAAGACAGTCACCGTGGACTGCAGATTTTACGAAGACCACATTTTGAAGAACAGTCAAATGGTCAGTAAATAACTGCATGCTTTAATTGTTTAAAAATAAAGTGCAAGCCACCTTGCTGTGCGAGTGAAGTCAAGTATAGATCAGACCAAGGAAGAATGGCAAGTTCCTTTACTAAAGAACTTTGGTTGAACCATTTGAGTTACGATGACAGTTCAACAATTTCACGGTCATTTTAAGTGTTGAATCGTAGAAACGTTTCATCATAGGAGGATGCCATTTAACCCAGTGTGTCTTTGCCAGCCAGAATGAACTACCAAACTGGGCAGTGAATTCCTGATATCGAGCACCTTCTGGGCCAGGGGGCTTTTTGTCATGTTCCCTCAAACCCATCTACAAATTGCCTTCAATCTGTTCCCTTGGTAATTGACCTTTCTGCTAGGGGAAGCAGGTCTTTCTTATTTCATCCCCTCATAATGTTGTGTACCTCCATTATCATCCGTCAGCCACCTCTGTTCAGGAAAACAACTGTATGCTTACCCAATCATTTTTTGAGGTGGCAATTTTTAACTGCTGTTAACACATTGCCTGGTGAAATTTTTTTTTTTGAGATACCATATGCTTTCAGCTTGAATATTAAACAGACTCACCTTGTATTTATCTTTCTTTTAAGCAGCAGTCCCAGATAGTGAAGAAAAGTTGGAGTACATCTGTTTGAGTCTATGAAATCTGAAGAACTATTTTCTGAGTTAGTTAACCAGTTTTAATCAAAAAGAACTACAAATGCTGTTCATGATTATTGGTGGGCACAGTTGATGCATACATTTTATTACTAAAGTATGATAACGGCCTGCTAGATTAAATCCAGAAGATTACTTGGATTACATATGTGCAAAAATCAAATTCTCTAAGATTTGCTGATCACTGTATCCATTGCTCACAATTGGGCTTTGATGAGGATCTCTGACTACCACATGGAATATTCCGTGAATGTTTCAGTGGCTGCAGATGAGCTCTTTTACACTGTACTTGCAATCTCTGGTAGAAATGGGCATCAGCTGAGGAAACAGTTATTTTAGATTGGACAACTGTTGGTGTGGGACTCCTTAGAGATTTCCCCTCTTAGAGTATACCACCGTGGTCATCTCTTTCAGTCTACGAAAGCTGTTTCATAGAATCCCTACAGTGTGGAAACAGGCCATTGGGCCCAACAAGTCCACACTGACCCTCCGAAGAGTAATCCACCCAGACCCTATTACTCTACATTTACCCCTGACTAATGCACCTATCCTGCACATCCCTGAACACTATGGGCAATTTAGCATGGCCAATTCATATAACCTGCACGTCTTTGAACTGAGGGAGGAAGCCGGATCACCCGGAGGAAACCAATGCAGACACGTGGAGAATGTGCAAACTCCACACGCCTGAGGCTGGAACCGGACCCGCTCCCTGGCACTGAGAGACAACAGTGCTGACCACTGAGCTACCGTGTCACCCCATTCGTGAAGAACAACGATAATTGCTATGATGGGCCTTTAGTTTTCAAATGATGCTTCCTCCATATGACAGCAAGGCCTGCAACAGTATAAATAGTAAAGGCGAAGTACGAAATAAAGTAAAACTCTTCGAACATGCAGGCAGTTTAGCAGCATTAGATAATTGGTAGCTATTGGGCTTGTACCATTTTTCAGACTGAAAAAATAAAGGATAGACAGGCATATTAATGAAATCTGAAAAGTTGGATTGTTAGCAAATGTACATTGAGAGGAAATGTCAGTGAAATGATTGCTGAAGGATATGTCCAGACATCTGGAAATTACTGGAAATTTACATAAGAGAAGCAAAGGATGTATTAGTATCATTACCATTTATATGCGGTACAACAGACCATTTTGTAAATAAAATAAATTACAAGACATGCACCTTTCAGTATGTTTGGGTCCAAAATAACCAACTTGATTTAGAGCTGCTTCGAGCTTTGTAAACACATTTGTTTTTTCAGAAACACAACTGTGATGAATTCATCTTGCCATTAGTTTTGTCTCAGGCCTGTTTCTCGTATTCATTTTTAAATTAGCTTTAAAGGTCGAGGAAATTTCAATAAAGTTGAATATAAAACCATAAGACATGGGGCAGAAATTAGACCATTCGGCCCATTGAGTCTGCTCTGCCATTTGACCATGTTGCCGCATTTTCCTGCTTTCTCCCCGTAACCTTTGATATCCATGGCAATCAAGAACGCATCTGTCCCTGTTTTAAATATACTCAAAGACTTGGCCTCCACAGTCTTCAGTTGGCAATGAATTCCACAAATTGACCACTTTCTGGCTAAAGAAGTTTCTCCTTATCTCTGTTGTAAAGGGGCTTCACTTTACTCTAAGGCTATGCCCCCGGCACCTCGTCTCTCCTGCTATTGGAAGCATCTTCCCAAAGTCCACTCTGTCTGAGCCATTCAGTATTCTGTAAGTTTCAGTTTGGTCCCCTGTCATCTTTCTAAACTCTATGGGGTGTAGTCCCAGGTAGTCCTCAAACATTCCTCATATGTTAAGCCTTTCATTTCTGAGATCATTCTTGTGAACCTCCTCTGGACCATCGTGAACCCAGTCCAGGATCAAAGCATCCTTCCTGAGGTACAGGGACCAAAATTGTTCACAATACTCGAAACGTGGTTTGCACAGAGCCTTATAAAGCCTCAGAAGTATGTCTTACTTTCATATTCTTGTCCTTTCGAGATGAATGACAGCATTTTATTTGCCTTCCTAACTACCTTAATACGATAGGCATTTAAAATTCTTCTAAATGATGAAAATTACTGTAGTATCTGATGTAAAAATGAGAATTGGGGAGGGTATAGATCTGTCCCCTTGCTATGACTGTTCTAATTGTGTACACCAACACCACTTCCCCACTACTCCCAATTCATTGATTTCCTCCCAAGCAAGTATAAAGTACCAGACAGTCCTGAATGAGACAGCAATTTATGTAGACTTCCTCTCGTCTTATACACTTGCGTCAGTTTTCTCTGCATTAGAGAGGAAAGATGCAGATCAAGTGACCACATTGCTAAAGATCCTATTCTGTTCACAAGTGTCACAGATAAAATGTGTATTCCTTTTTATTGCCATGTTTGTATACTGGTGATATGTTTTCTTATACTCAGTCCAATTAAATAGCTCTAGAACAAGCTTTTAGAGAGTTTAATATCTAAATAATCTTTATTTTCTCTCACTTAACCCATTCTCCCACTAATGCATTCAAAAAATTTAGGTATGAATAACAAGAAACCAACTCTCTGAGTAAAGAAATTCTTCCTAAGCTCAGTCCTAAATAACCTACCTCTTATTCTGCGTCCTCAGTTTCTAAACCACAGAAACTACATTTTTGCAGATAGCTTATTCTTTACCTTTAAGAATTTTCTAAGTTTCTATGAGATCTCCTGTCATTCTTCCCAGTCTCATTAATCTATCCTCAGAGGACAATCCTCCCATCCAAAGAATTAATCACATCAATACGAGTGTGACCTGAGGTTACACTTTCCATTCCCACTCTGATCTTATTTGTTTAAACTGTTTCAACACCCATCAAGGTACACTGGGGAAATGCATGTGCTTTCATTTGAGCTTTCTAGTCTGAAGTTGAGTAAATTTATACCCTTATCAGGCTTTGATGCTAATACGTCTTTGGTTTGTCGATCTGTGGAATCGTAACTCCATTCGTATGTACAGTTTTTTTTTTGCTTTGCCATTCTTCACCACTCTTATTTCTGATGCATGGGATGAACCTAAAACATGGAGGGTCTGTGTACAATGATTTTATTCTCTCCACAGGTGCTGACTGGCCTATTCTGTGTTTCCAGGGATGTGAGGTGATTTGAAATTTGCTCATTGGAATTCCAGCTGTCCATATTGTTACACAGGTTTTGAAACTTGATTAGATATCCAAGACAACACATATAGCAAATCAGTTTTACAGGTATGTAAGGTGAATTTCTCCACCAATTAGAGTCAGAGAGTTGTACAGCACAGAAACTGACCCTTTGGTCCAACTCATCCATGCTGACTGGATATCCTAAATTAATCTAGTTCCATTTGCCAGCATTTGGCCCATATCCTTTCAACCCTTCCGATTCATGTACCCATTGTAATTGTACCAGTGTCCACCACCACCTCTGGCAGCTCATTCCATATACGCCTCACCCTCTGCTTGAAAAAACTGCTGCTTAAGTCTCTGTCAAATATTTTTCCTCTCACCTTAAACCTAGGCCTTCTGGTTTTGGACTCCCCTATCCTGGGATAAAGACTTCGCTCCTCTCCCTATCCATGCCCCTCACAATTTTGAGCCTCTTTAAGGGTCACCCCTCAGCCTTTGAAGCTCCAGGAAAAATAGTTCCAGTCAATTCAACTTCTCTTTATAGCTTAAACCCTCCAACCCCAGCAACATCCTTGTAAATCTTTTCTGAACATTTTCAAGTTTAACAAGAAGTAGCAGGGAAACCAGAATTGAATGGACTATTCCAAACATGGCCTAACCAATGTCCTGTACAGCTGCAACATGATCTCCCAACTCCCTATGCTCAATGCACTGACCAATAAAGGCAAGTGTATCAAATGCTGTCTTCATTACCCTGCCTACCTGTGACTCCATCTTCAAAAAATTATGAACCTGCTTTGTTTGGCAATATTTCCAGGACCCGATAATTAAGTGTATACATCATGCCTTGATTTGCCTTACCAAAATGCAACACCTCACATTTATCTAAGTTAAACTCCATTTGCCACTTCTTAGCCCATCGGCCCATCTGATGAAGGTCCCATTGTACTCTGAGATAACCACCTTTGCTGTGCTCTACATCAATTATTCAAGTTACACACTTTTTTGAAATAATGGCTGAGATTTTGCAGTGGTAATGATGTGAATCTGTCAATATTCATTTACTGATAACAATGTTTGGAGCATGCACATTTTAGACTTGAGAGGGATCTGAGGTGTTCTCAAACAATATCAAGTGGAAAATAATTGAGTTGATGAGAACTTGGTTTCATTCCACCCCTTAGTGATCAAAGGTGATAATTGTTTCCAAGCTCCTGAAAAAGCTGCACTTTGTTGAATGAGGCATGGTAAATTTTAACAGTCTGCTAGCTTCATGATTGTTGTTAAGCACTCTCTTTTTGATGGTCTTAAAAACTCATTTTATGTTTGGAATATAAAAGGTAAAATGTCATAAATGATTTAAAAGATTTTTTGAAGTTAATCCACCATTTGAAGTTTTTGATTCCTTTGTGCTGTACCTTTGTACCTTAGTGTGATTTGCTTCTTAACTGTTTGATAACATTGCTGCTGCTGTATATGCCAGATTTAAACTCTGCCAAAACTATCAGGTATTGCTAGATTTTAGTCGATAGCATTTTAAATAAAGTCTAACAAATTTGACCTCAGGTGAAAAAAAATCTGTCAGTGAAACAGGGTGCTTGGTGATAATCTATAATTTTAGAATCCCTAGTTGGAATATGAATGCTATTCCCTGTTTTAAACAACAGCAATACTGCATGCAATACCAATCTATGGATCTAGACTTAATACTTGCTACTCACAATTTCATGTTCACAAGTGAGGGGGAAGATTCAAGGTTCATGTTGTCTTTTGTTTCAAACATTTGAAGCAATCCTGTGACTGTGTTATTCGTATTACCTAACAAAATGCAACATCTGGAGCTAATCCAGAAAAATTTGTAATTATTCAACTCAATGTTTTATTAGATATGAATTTTGAAAATAATCAGTGATTTAAGTAGAAGATGTAACAGCTTGAAAGTGGAAGTTGGTTCAATGGTTTGGTGTCATTCAGTCTAAATTAACATTTGGTCTAACCTTTTCTTTGACCAACTTAAATGCTGTGAGATACAGCAGAAGTTTGTTTTTTCTTTCATGTAATATTGACTCAGGCAATAATATTTATTGTCTGTTCCTAATTACCCTCCAGACATGGTAAGCTGCTATGCTGAAGTGCTTAGTCCATCTGGTACAGATACACCCACAGAACTGTTATGGGAGTTTCAGGATCTTGACCCAGTGACAGTGAAGGAATACTGATATGGTTCCAAGTCAGAATGATGTGCGACTTGGTTTGGTACTTGCTGAAGGTCCTATGCACCTGCTTCATGTTTCCTTCTAGGTGGTAGAGGTCATGATTTGGAAATGTGCAGTTGAAGGGGTTTTGACAAATGTTATAGATTATTTTTGTAAGATTATTTTTGGAACTGCGCTCATCCAGACAAATGGAGAGTATTTTATCAAACTCCTGTGTGTGCCTTAAACATAGTGAACACTCTTTAGGTGTCAAGAAGTGAATTTCAAACAGAATTTCCAACTCTGCCCTGTAATTGTTCAACAGTATTTAGATGGCTGATCCAATTCAGTTTCTGGTCAGTGGTAACTCCAGGATGTTGATATTGGGGAATTCAGTAGTGATAATTGAATATCAAGGAATGATGAATGGATTCTCTTATTGGAAAAAGTCATTCCCTGACATTTGTCTGATACAAATTTTACTTGCCATTTATAATCCCAAACTATCCTTTTGGGAAGGAAATCTGCCACCCTTACCTGGTTTGACTGACATTTGACTCCCAATCCAAAGCAATACCGCTGTGTTTTACGCATAGATGATGGGAAGAGAAGAGCATTCAAAATGCCTTCTGTCAGTGACATTCATGAATAACATCCTTTTTATTTTAGTGATTCCTGCTGAAAGTTTTGTGTTGTACGTGTTCATTCTGTTGATTTAAAATCACCAGTAGCTATGAATGTAGCAGATAGTGTCTGTCCTCCAAATTGACTGCAATTTGGACCTTCAGCAATTTGTTAACTTTGAGTAGGTAGAGGGATATGTACAAACTATACTTGAAATTTTAAAATCCTAGTAGTTTGAACTGTTTTCCAGCAGCGGACATTTGGAGTGTCCACTGCTGAATGTCAAATTTGTGATGTAAACAAATGGCTAAGAAGAGATTCATAATAGTTTTATAATGTCTGTTGGGAATTCATATTGCCAGTAAATGCAAGTGTTCTAAGCATCAGGTGCTCCTATTTAATGACATATTCTTTAAACATGTAGCCAGGTTTTCTAATTGGTGAATTCTTTTGGAGTATTTAATTTTTACAAAATGATTTGGAGATGGCTATTGTGTCTAATTTGTGAATTCTCATTGAAGCTTGATGAAGGTATTCAACATTGACCTCATGAATCTATTGTGACAACGTGACTCACTAGCATGTTCCATCACCACTGTAGAAGAAACCCGGAACTGCAGCAGGAACTGCAAATCCAAAATGCTGTTGCAGCTGGTGATGTTCATACGGTGCGCAAGATGCTGGAACAGGGCTATTCTCCTAATGGTCGTGATGCTAATGGATGGACTCTGCTCCATTTTTCTGCAGCGCGGGGCAAAGAAAGATGTGTTCGTGTATTCTTAGAGCATGGAGGTAAGTGAATATGATGCGTCTAAAACTAACTCTTTATAATTTATCTGCACTTGCTTGTATTCTTGATTAGCAAAACTTATAGCCTTCTCGTGATGATTGGCATGTTTGTTGTGTGCAGTCCAGTGTTGACAGTTGTAGATTGTAGGCAAAAGTGCTGGAAACCAGAGTTTAGATTAGTGTGGTGCTGGAAAAGCACAGCAGGTCAGGCAGCATCCAAGGAGCAGGAAAATCAAAGTTTCGGGCAAAAGCCTTTCATCTGGAAAGTTGTAGATTGTGATGTAACCAGAGGACACATTGAGAGGATCATAATCACATTTCACATATTCTTGATGGAAAAGGATTGACAATGTTCTGCATTGGATAGGAATTAGATAACTAACTTTAAGATGTCCTGTAACTGGCTGAAGAAGTATAAAAATCATGTTTGAATAATCCAACCAATGTATTTTATACATAGGTTCAAAATCATCATAACAGTCAAAGTGCAAGTTTATTCCAAATGAACATTTGTAGGCCTGACCATATTTTAAATTTCGCATGATTTGGAGATGTTATAAGTTAACAAGGGACCTATCTTAATACATTCAACAATGAAATGAATGGGAAAGGTAGTTTTCTTCCAGATATTGAACCTAGCTATGACTGAAGCTAGGCCTTGTGGTTTCTCAGAAGTAAACACGCTTAACATGTGATTAGCAATGTCTTGTAGCAACTACCAGGAAAGATTGAACAGGATTGGAACAACATTCTCTGGAAGAAGACTAAGAGAAAATCTGAGAGGCCTTCAACATTTTGAGAGGGTTGAATCGGGTGAATGTGGAATCTATTTCTATTTGAGTCCAGATCAGCTGGCGTCATTACAGTATAGGTACAAACTCATCAAAACAAACTAGTCATTTGATCAAGTTGAGAAAGTAGCACCGTCTGACGAGTGGTTGAAGATGAATGTATTGACATGAGAGATTGAGGCATACGAAATGGTGAAGAGAATACAGGTGCAGAATTTGAAGAGGTTAGTAATCGGAGAAGGCTCATGTCTAAGCATCGACATTCACCATGTGAATTGTCTAAGTCATCTGTTTCATAGCTATATATTCTACATAAAAACTACAACAGAACAAGTACTAAACCTTGTGATATTACATCCAGCACCCTTCACACACTGACACTATATCTTCCGTTAGGACTTGTATTGTGCATCTTGCTTCAAGGTCACATGTTAGCCTTGATTCCAATATGATTTTGGAGTTCTCTCATCTGTTCAGTATAGAGTGGGAGCTGTCAACTGAATGTGCAAATTGGCCATGGCACAGAGGTGCAGGAAACCATTCCGGTAGAGGGGGAGCAATAAGGAATGTTATAGTTGTAGTAGTCATCGTGATCATGGTTGTAGTTGTCGTAGGTATAATGAAGGGGCCTGACACAATTTTCTGCAACCAGCAGTGAGATTAACGACAGTTGTGCTGCCTGCCAGGTGCTGGGGTTTGGGATATCTACACAGGACTGGAATATAACTTATAGTGGGAGGTCTGGATCCAGTGGTTATGATCCGCAGGTACCAATAGAGTCACAGATCTGTAGCACAGAGAAAGACCCTTTGGACCAACACATCTGATATCAAAACAATCACCAAACTATTCTGTTGTCATTTTCCAACACCTAGCCTCTATAGCCTTGGCTTCACAAGTGGACATCGAAATACTGAAATGTTATGATGTTTTCTGTCTCTCCCAAACTTAGAGGCAGTGAGTTCCAGATTCCCACCACCTTCTGGTTGAAAGTGTTTTTCCTCACATGTCCCTTAAACCTCTTATCCCTTGCCTTAAATCTCTGCCCCTTAGACATTGATCCCTCCATCAAAGGTCGAAGTCTCTTCCTGACTACCCTAACTGCACCTCTCATAATTTTATACATCTCAATCATATCGTCCCTCAATCTCCTATGTTTAGATTAGATTAGGTTACTTACAATGTGGAAACAGGCCCTTCGGCCCAACAAGTCCACACCGACCCGCCGAAGCGCAACCCACCCAGACCCATTCCCCTACATTTCATATAGATTAGATTAGAACTAAGTTCTAAGCAAACAATGCCAGTCTGTCTAATCTGTCTTCATAACTGAAACTTGCCACCAGTCCCTCCTGCACCTTCTCCAGTGATGTCGCATATTTCCTATAGTAGAACTGGACACACTAGTTGTGGCCTAATCAGTATTTTACACAGTTCCAGCATAACCTCCCTGCTCTTCAACTCCACACCTCGCCTACTAAAGGCAAGTATCCCATATGCCCCCTTAATTACTTTATCCAACTGATCTGATACTTAAAGGACCAATGTATATGCACACCAAGGCCCCTCTGATCCTCAGTGCTTCCACAGTCCTACTATTCATCATGTATTCCTTTGCCTTGCTTGTCCTGCCTAAATGCATCACTTTACACTTATCTGGATTGAACTCTTATTTTCTACTGATCAGTCCAACTATCCTCTTGCAATCAAAGGCTATCCTTCTCACAATTTTACCCCCCCGCCAATTTTTGTATCATGTGCAAGCTTAGTGATAGTCAAATCTAAATCACTTACGTAAACTACAAACAGCAAGGGACTCAATGCTGACCCCTGTGGGATTCCACTGAGCACAGACCTCCAGTGACCTTCAGACACCCTTCAACCGTCACTCTCTGCTTTTGCTACTCAGCCAATTTTGGATCCAGTTTGTCAAATTTCCTTGGATCCCGTGGGCTCTTAGCTATGCTATCAGTCTCCCATGCAGGACTTCATTAAAAGCCTTGCTGAAGTCCAGGTAGACCACATCAAAAGCATTGCCCTCATCTGTGTACCATTCATGGGATGAAGGTATCGCTAGTTAGGCCAGCACTCATTCCCCATCCCATTGCCCACATGACAGATACGAGCCACATTGAAAGAATTACTCAAATTGGTCAGACATGACCTCTCTTACAAAACCATGCTAACTATTTCTTGAAAAATCCCTGCCTCTCAAAATGCAGATTCATTCTGTCCTTCAGAATTGCTTCCAATAGTTTCCTTACCACTGAGTTTAGACTGACCAGTCTATAGTTTCCTGGTTTATCCCTTGCTCCCTTCCAAGTAACAATATCATATTGGCTGTCTTCCAGTCCTCCAGCACTTCTCCTGTGGCCAGGGAGGAACTGAAATTTTTTGCCAGTGCCCCAACTATTTCCTCTCTTGCATCACTCAACAACCTGGGATGAATTTCATCTGGCCCTTGAGATTTATCCACCTTTATGCCTGCGAGACTGCTAATAACCTCCTCGCTGTCTGTACTAATTTCTTCAACTGAATCACAGATCTTATCCTTGATCTACACCCATGTTAGTGAACACCAATGGGCAATATTCATTTGGAAGCCTATGTATACTCTACGTAAAATTACCACTGTGATCTTTAATTTGTCCTACTTTGTTTTTGAGGTACTTTTCCCTTAATGTACCTCAGAAATAAATTTAGGCTTTTCCTTTTTGTTTTACCTGCCTGATGGGGTTGTGTGTGTGTGTGTGTGTGTGTGTGTGTGTGTGTGTGTGTGTGTGTGTGTGTGTGTGTGTGTGTGTGTGTGTGTGTGTGTGTGTGTGTGTGTGTGTGTGTGTGTGTGTGTGTGTGTGTGTGTGTGTACAAAAACTAGCATAACATTTAGTTGAACCTCCTGGAATTCATTCCATTCTTACTTGATTGTCAGATTTTGAGTTGGAAGCTCCTGGCCCAGTTCTTCTAAATTGAACCATTCACTGCCATGTGTATAATTCTTTCATGATCCCGCTTTGGAAATAAAGTTTAGAGATTTCTTTACCATTAAATAAGTTGCTTTTGTTAATTTGAGATTCAAGTTAAAATATTTTGTGATGTTTAATAATTTTTGTGTTCTTTGATAATTGTACAATCTTTATTTAAAAAAAGAAAACTCATAAATAAAAATACAGAAGCTCATGTTCCTGCATACTCTCATAAAGGAATTAATGAGAATAAGAAAAGAACTACTAAAAATGAAAAAGATCCTCAGGAAAAAATTATCTGTGGTAACAGTATTATGGCTGTTTATAGTTCTAACATAACATCTGCCTTAGATTGGGAGTGAAATTTGCAGAGCCCTTTGCCACAGTGGAGTGTCACTGGAGGTACGAGAATCTATCTGGTTCAGTAATGTTCTTAGAGTAGGAAACTGCCATCTTTCCCTAGTCTGTCCTATATGCGAGTCCAGACACATAGTCAAGTGTTTGACTCTTAATGGCCCTCTCGGCAATTAGGGATGAGCAATAAATGCTGACAATATATAGCCAGTGACGCCTAAATCCCATGAATGAATGAAAAATGGGAAGACATACAATGATCTGAATATCACCTTTCTGTGCTTTATTATTCTGTAATCCTTGATTTCAATACAAGTTTTTTTTTTCCCCTTTTAACTTAAAGCATTCCTTTAAATGTTAACCCCACCCACTCTGTCTGGAACAACTACATGCCTTGCAGCTAACTCAGCTAAGGGAAGACTATTATTTATGTCTGATTGTATTTGTACTTATACTTCCCTTTATTTTGGGTTAAGATACATGCCCAATGTCACTGTAAACAGAGCACAGAACAGTACAGCACAGGAACAGGCCCTGCGGCGCAGCATTTCTGCATCGACAATGAAGTCGTTCTAAACTAATCCCATCTGCTTGCACATGGTCCATATCGCGCTATTTCCTGCCTGTTCATGTCTGTCTAAATGTGTCGAATCTGCTCATACCACCCCCCCCCACCCCCCCCCCCCCCCCCCCCCCCATCAACGTACTCCAGGCACCTACTGTCCTCTTTTAAATGTCTCCCTTTCACTTCAAATCTATGCTTCCTAGCATTTGACGTTTCCACCCTGGGAAAAAGACTCTGACTATTCTTCCTATCCATGCCTGTCAATTTTATAGACAGAAAACCTTGTTTTAACCAGTGCTTTTCATAAACTGACATACATTATGTACCTCACATACCACGATCTAACACAATGAGTATTTATGCTATAAATAAAATATAACTGTGATGTGTATACCCATGCACTATGTTTCTAGTATTTAGTGTATGTTTTTAAATTGATTTTAGGAAGTATGTTAAAGCTTTTACATAGATTTTTTTTGAGGGATGTTGATGCCTCAAAGCTTTGCTTGGTAAGGGTTTACAATGGTAATGCATACCTCTTGATAATTTGGAATAATTGTTCAATGCTCTTGATTCCATTGATGCTGATTTAATAAAACGTTTGCTGTATTTCTATCAAGTCACCCTCAGTCTCTGACAATCCACGTATATCCAACTTCTTGCAGGTAATATACTCCAATCCAAGCAACATTTTGGTAATCCTAATTTACACCCTCTCCAAAGCTTCTACAGCTTTCCTACAGTGTGGTGACCAGAATTGTACAATACTCCAAATTGACTTATCTAAAGTTTTAGACAATTATTCATGACTTGCCAATCTTTATACTATGTGCTCTGATTGATGAAGGCAAGGATACTGTACTCCTCCTTTACTGCCTTATCTGCTTCTGTTGCTACTTTCAGGGATCTATGGACTTGCACCTCACGGTCTCTCTGAATATCAAAACTCCTAAGGGTCCTGCCATTTATTGTGTACTTTTTTCTTGCATTTCATCTCCCAAAATGCATCATCTCACATTTATCCAGATTAAATTAACTGCCATTTCTCCATCCAAATTTCCAACTGATCTGTATCCTGCTGTATCATTCCTCCCTATTCACAACTCCACATATTTTCGTGCTGTCTGCAAACTTATTTATCAGACCATTCACATTTTAATCAAATCACTTTTACGAACAGAAGAGGTCCCAGAACAGGTCCTTGTGGAGCACCACTGAACACAGACCTCTAGTCAGTAAAACACCCCTCCTCAACTATCTCTGTCTTCTGTGACCAAACCAATTTTGTATCCAATTTACCAACTCACTGTGGATCCCATGTGACAAGAGACAAGATGTCCCCTGCACAAAATTAAGTCAATCCTTTTCCAAATGTAAGTCCTGTCCCTAAGAATCTTCTCCACTATTTTCCCTAACACTGATGTCCGGCTCACTGGTCTATAATTTCCTGGATTGTCTGTGTTGCTCTCTTTTAACAGAGGAAAACATTGGTTATTCTCCTGTCTTCTGAGACCTTGCTTATGGCTAAAAAGGGTACAGATATCTTTGTCAAGGCCAGATATTTCCTACCTTGCCTCCCTCAGTAGAATTGAATAGATTCCATCAGGCCCTGGGGACTCAACTGCCCTCATGTTTTTCAAGACGCCCAACACTACCACCTCTTTAAAATCGACATGCCCTTTAATATCAATATTTCCTTCCCTAATACTGCTGTCATCCATTTCCTACTCTTTGAAAATACCATGCATGCTATTGGATGGGGTTAGCCAGCAGTATTGCATCCCCACTTAACAAAATTATGCCAGTAACTAACAAGGAAAAGTTACCCTTAGCTTTCTTAACCAATTTCTTTTTAACCATTTCATCTTACTTATCATATTTTTGGATTTTTATTTCATTTATTTTGTGCACCCTGATGCCTTTTAAAATCTCTTTTAATTGTTTCTTAATTCTTTTAAAATGGATTTTATTTTCCTAGCTTTTTTGAGACTTCCTTCCTGGTAGTTGCAAATTTGTCTGCTGTAGATGTCTATCTTGTAGATTGAATGTTACGTCATTCAAATTTTTTTTTTTGCTGATCCTTTATCCCTCTGTCCCTCAAACAATAAAAATTGATTTTGAAATCGCATTTTCCCGCTGCTTGTTGTGCATGTTTGATTATTCTTAAATTGTTGATCCCACCATTGACAGTCGAGTCTAGATGTGCTGTTCTCCTCGTGATGTATTGTGTCAAGCTCCTGTCTTGCACTGTTGTTACCCATTTGTATTATGTTGCCATGTTTCCATTTCTGGTTATTATTGAATTGATTGATATTAATGATTCCAAAATTTTTAATACTTCAATGCCTAATACTAGTCAAACTTCTGCCTATTCAGCACAGGCACCAATTGATAGCCATTAATTCTACTTTTATTTGATTCCAATCAGACTGTTTAGCTTTTTCAGCATGTTAATGATAGTCAAAGGATCATGGAGAACAGTAGACATTGTTTACATGGACTTCACTAAAGCCTTAGACAAGAATCTGCATGGTAGACTGATTCATAGTTAGATCACATGGGATCCAGGGAGAGCTTGACAATTTGATATAAAATTAGCTTGACAGTAAGAGATAGAGGGTGGTGATGGAGGGTTGTTCTTCAAACTGGGGGCCTGTGACCAGTGGTCAGGGATCAGTACAGGGTCCACTGTTGTTAACAGTTTGGATGAGAATATAGGAGTCATAATTAGGAAGTTTGTAGATGACCTCAAAATTAGTGGTGTAGTGGACAGTGAAGAACGTTACCTCGGAGTACAATGGTATGTGGATTAATTAAGCTAATAGACTGAGAAGTGGCAGATGGAGTTTAATTTGGATAAATGTGAGGTATCGAATTTGGTAAAACAAATAAGGGCAGACCAATCTTCTGTGAATCATGTACAAGGACACCCAGGTCCCTCTGCACAGCTGTTTGCTGCAATTTCTTTGCCAATCCAGTAATAGCCCTTTTTCTTGTTAGTCCTACCAAAATGGATGACTTGACATTTATTAACTTTGTATTCCATCTGCCAGACCTTTGCCCACACAGTTAAACTATGTTCTTCTGCAAAGTTTTACAGTCCTGTGCACACTTTGCTCTGCCACTCATCTTACTGTCATCCTCAAATTTTGACACACCACACGTGGCCTCCAACTCCAAATCATCTATGTAAGTTGTGACTAATTGCAGCCCAACACTGATCCCTGAGGCACACCACTAGTCACTGATCGCCAACCAAAAAAGCACTCATTTATCCTCATGTTTTGCTTCCTGTTAGTTAACCAATCCATGCTAATACACTGCCTATGATGCCTTGCATCTTTATCTTATGCAGCAGTCTTTTGTGCAGCACCTTGTCAAATACCTTTTGGAAATCTAGATACATCACATCTGCTGGGTCCCTGTTGTCCACCGTGCTCGTAATGTCTTCATAGAATTCCAGTAGATTAGTTAAGCATGATCTGCCCTTCATGAACCTGTGCTGCGTCTGCCTGATGGGCCAATTTCTATCTCGATGTCTTGCTATTTCTTCCTTGATAATAGACTCCAGCATGTTCCCCAAAACAGAGGTTAAGCCAGGGATGGGGAACTTAAGGCCGCATGCAACTTTTTAGGCCATTGTGTGTGGCTTTTTTAATGAATCCAAATTTTGCAGAACAAAGCTTTTACTTTTTATTAATATTTATTTAAAGTCCTTGTTTGATGCTAAGAAAGATCCGATTGAAATATGGAAAAATGCAATAGAATACCCATGCCTTTGGCAATATGCACGAAAAATGCTTTTCAACCACTTATTGCTGCGAATCTACATTCTCTTACTTAACTAAAATCAAGACGCCCTTAAGGTCACAAATGATGAATACCTATCTAGAGGATCAGCTAAAACTGCAGACCTCCATGCTGCAATCAAATATTCGAATGCTTTCCTACAAAAAGCAGTCACAACAAAGTCATTAAAAGGTTAGTTAGCTTTAGAATTAACATTTGTTTCTTTTTTTTAAGTTAGTACATAGTAGTTAGATTTTTACAAAATAATGTGAATTTTGAAGAATATATAATTGAAGTTTCTTAGATGCGGCCTTATTAGATTACAACTAACATGATGCGGCCTTCCAGCATGAAAAGGTTCCCCACCTCTGGGTGAAGCTAATCAGTCTATAATTCCCCATCTTTTGCCTACTTTTTTTAAACAGTGGCGTCACATTTGCTGATTTCCAATCTGCTGGAACTGCCCTAAAGTCCAGTGAGTTTTGGAAAATTACCACAAGTGCATTTGCTATTTCTCCCATCCTCTATTTTAGTACACTGGGATGCATTCCATCAGGGTCAGGAGACTTGTCTGCTTTTAGCTCCATTAGCTTGCCCAATACTACCTCTTTTGTGATAACTATTGTTTCCAGGTCCTCACCTACTTTCGTCTCTGTCAATTACTGGCATGTTATTAGTGTCCTCCACTGTGAATGACTGCCACAAAATACCTGTTTAATGCCTCAGCCATTTCCTCATATCCCATTACTAAGTTCCCCTTCCCGCCCTTGAAAGGACCAATCTTTACTTCAGCCACACATCATCCTGTATATTTATAGGAACTTCTGCTATTTGTCTTTAGATTGAGCTCGTTTACTCTCATAATCTATCTTACTTTGCTTTATAGCTTTTTTGTGGCTTTCTGTTGACCGTTAAAGCTTTCCAAATCTTCTAGTATCCTGCTGATCTTGGCCCCTTTGAATGCCTTTTTCAATTTGATAACCTTCCTTATTTCCTTAGACACCCACAACAGATTATCTCTTTTCCTCCAGTCCTTCCTTTTCACAGATGTATATTCCTGATGAAGGGGTTATGCCCAAAACATCATCTCTCCAGCTCCTCAAATGCTGCCTGACCTACTGTGCATTTCTAGCACCACACTTTTCGACTCTGACTCTCCAGCATCTGCAGCTCTCACTTTCTCCTACTGGTATATACATTTCATGAGCACTTTGAAAAATTGCTTTAAAAGTTCTCCAAAGTTTTTCAACTGTCCCACCATATAATGTCTTTGCTTCCAGTCTACTTTAGCCAACTCCTCCCTCATCCTGTTGTAGTCTCCTTTGTTTAAGCACAGGACCCTGGTATTGGATTTTATCTTCACACCTTCCATCTGTGTTCTAAGGAGTTGTAATGTCATGTTGAGGTTGTACAGAATATTGGCGAGAGCACTTGTAGAGTACTGTGTACAGTTCTGGTCACCTCGATATAGGAAGGATATTATTAAATTGGATAGGGCTCAGGAAAGATTTAGCAAGATGTTACTGGGACCGGAGGATTTGAGTTATAAGGAGAGACTTCTTTCCTTAGAGTGAAGATTGCTACCTTCACTCTGTAGCTAACCTCATGCTGTCCTTATTCTGGAAATGTTTGATGGGGGCAGTGTGGAGGGAGCTTTACTTTTATTTTGAACAAGTAAATGTGACTTTACTTTCAGCTTAAGAACAGTGAGTGCTTAACTTTTGTTTTAAGAGTCACTGAGCTTTTCCAGTTTAAAAGAGTTGACGCAGCTTCATGCTCACTTTAGTAAGGAGCTTTAATCTTGCTTCCAAATGGTCGAGGGCACTTTGTTGCTTCCAAAGGGTCGAGAATACTATTCATTCTATATGTAACCCTGTGCTATACCTGTTCTGGGAGTGTTTAATGGGGACAGAGCTGTGGAAACTTTATTTTCAGTTTAAAGGAGTAAAGGAACTTTTGCCTGCACCTAACGGCATGCTGTTCATGTCCTAGGCATTTTCAATGGTGACAGTGTGGAAAGAGCTTTACTTTCAGTTTGAAAGCATAATGAGATCTTTACTTTCAGGTTTAAATAGTAGAAGGAACTTTACTTTTAATTTAAAAGTGTAGAGGGAGATTTACTGCATTGTATTTGTCCTGAGAGTGATGGGGACAGAGAGTCTTACTCTTTGTTTAAAAAAAGTCGAGAAAACAGCATAGTGGCAAGCAGTGGAGAGAAAGCTGAAGTGATGAGTAGAGAGTCTGAAAGTACTTAGAATGCAGTGAATGGGATGAGCAATGGAATTTGAGGCTGGAACTCTGCCTTTCTCCTGACCTGCCCGCTGCTTGAAGTCAATTGTCACTCGTCATCTCAATCCTGATTTTTCTGTATTACCCAATCCCACCACAGAGTGTATTACCTCTTATCCTTGACATCCCCATCCATCAGCCTCAGTATGTCTGTTCTGTCTTCATCCCATCTGGAAGAATTTTTATCTTTTATTTTAATTCTCCTTATTAAAGAGATCTTCAAAATGAAGCCCTTGTTAATTTGAGTCTTGAAAAATGTTGAGGTAAAGTGTTTTCTTTGTTTCTTGCACTTGTATTAAATGAGGATTGCAAATATAAACTATATTACTGACAAAATTAACCCATATAATGGAAATTAAACTTTGCTGTTTTCACCTGCAAGTCATGCTGTTGTCAGCAATGTTTTTACTGGACATAACTTTCTCTAACCTTTTTGAATAGGAATATATCACTGATTTTCCGCAGTTTTCAGTCAGTTTGTCACATCATCCAGTACTGGTCACAGTATGAGGATTATTTCTCAACTGTGGTTTTGATGTTTCTACAACTCAGTAGATGGCAGTGTAATCATTTAAGAAGTGGTTCACTTATTCAGTCTAGATTCGCACTCAGTGCATTACTGAAGGAGTTCAACACTTTCCAAAGAGATAATAAAGCAAAATCCATCTATGTTCACAGGTGCATTAATCATCCACGATTTTCAATTTTTGGTTTTGATCCTCATTCCTTGCTCAGCTCATACCAATGTAAAGAGTTAAAATCTCAACACCAGGTTGTAGTCCAACAGGTTTAGATTAGATTCCCTACTGTGTGGGAACAGACCCTTCGGCCCAACCAGTCCACACCGACTCTCCGAAGAGTAACCCACCCAGACCCATTTCCCTCTGACTAATGCACCTAACACTATGGGCAATTCAGCATGGCCAATTCACCTGACCTGCACACCTTTGTGACTGTGGGAGGAAACCGGAGCACCAAGAGAAAACCACGCAGACACGGGGCGAATGTGCAAACTCCACAGAGACAGTCGCCAGAGGCGGGAATTGAACCTGGGTATCTGGCACTGTGAGGCAGTAGTGCTAACCACTGTGCCACCGTGCTGCCCACTTGCCACTGTGCTGTCCATTTGATTTTTAACTTTGCCCTTCCCAGTCTGGCACCTCAACATCAATATAAATAGATCCAATGTAATTCGGGGATATGGGACAAAAAAAACTGCAGATGCTGGAATCCAAAGTAGACTAGCAGGAGGCTGGTAGAACACAGCAAGCCAGGCAGCATCAGGAGGTGGATTGAAGAAGGGTTACACCCAAAATGTCGGCTTCTTCACCTAATGCTGCTTGGCTTGCTGTGTTTGACCAGCCTCTTGCTTGTCTATTCGTGGAATCTATCCATTTGCAGAAACAGTTTTACATTAACTACGTGATAGTCATCATAAAATAGTTTATTCCATGAGAGGCACCTTAGGACATTTGAGACAAAAAAAAGGCAATTGTCTTGTTAAGTGAAGAATTATGTTTGTGTTCAAAACCTCTAGGTTTCTTCATTTTTCTTGTTTTGATCATGAACTGTAGCAATACATGCAGATTAGTGTTGCACTGTGGATATTGATGATCAACCATATAGTGTGGGATGACAGTAAAAGGTAGTCTAGACTGGTCAAGGGCAGTCTGTCCTTTGCTTGAAGGATTTTACTGATCTATTAAACTGACAATCCAGTAGATTTCTTCTTTTTTTTTTGGTACCAAGCTAGAGGGATCAGGTTGGAGGATGTGATTAAATTTGCCAAGGCCTCTATTTTTAGTCGTGATCACAATGTAAACTATCTCCCCTGTATCACCTCAGCCTGGCTGAAGACGTTGACGTATTGATCACATTACACGTTTTTCACATCCATCCACTTGATGGGACTGTACCTATGGGGTTCTGTCATAATTTGTCTAATCATCTAATATTACTTGCACTGGTGGCTGTTGCTTCACCCTGAAGATCCTCATCTCGATGTCATCTGCATGGAATTCTAAGGCAGCATCGTTCAAAAACAAAGCATTTGTTCACAATATTTAGCTTTACCTCACCACTAACTCTCTCGACTGTTCCATAATCACTAAATTATCACATTGTTTATAGATCATTGCTTGCACTAGTTGAGCAGAAGTTTTCTCCATCTAAATATTAGAAATTTTCATGGAATACAAGGAGAACTATCCATTTGCATACAGAACTGGCTCATAGGTAGAAGACCGAGGGCGGTGATGGAGGGTTGTTTTTCAGACTGGAGGCCTGTGACCAGTGGCGTGCCACAAGAGTTGGTGCTGGGTCCATTACTTTTTGTCGTTTATATGAATGGTTTGGATATGAACGTAGGAGGTAAAGTTAGTAAGTTTGCAAATTACACTAAAATTGGAAGTGTCGTGGACAGATTACAATGGAATCTTGATCAGATGGGCCAATGGACTGAGGAGTGGCAGATGGATTTTAACTTTGATAGATGCGAGGTGCTGCATTTTGAGAAAGCAAATCTTAGCAGGACTGATACACTTAATGGTAAGGTCCTAGGGAGTGTTGCTGAACGAAGAGACCTTGGGGTGCAGGTTCATAGCTCCTTGAAAATGAAGTAACAGATAGGTAAGATAGTGAAGAAGGCATTTGGTATGCTTTTCTTTATTGGTCAGAGCATTGAGAGGTCATGTTGCAGCTGTACAGAACATTGCTTCGGCCACTGTCGGAATATTGCGTGCAATTCTGGTCTCCTTCCTATTGCAAGGATGTTCTGAAACTTGAAATGGTTCAGAAAAGGTTTATAAGGATGTTGCCAGGGTTGGAGGATTTGAGCTATAGGGAGAGGCTGAATAGGCTGGGGCTGTTTTCCCTGGAGCGTCGAAGGCTGAGGGGTCACCTTATCGAGGCTTATAAAATCATGAGGGGCATGGATAGGATCAACAGACAAACCTCTTTTCCCTGGGGTGGCGGGGTGAGAGGGGAAAGATATAAAAGAGACCGAAGGGGCAACTTTTCACGCTGAGGGTGGTGCATGCGTGGAATGAGCTGCCAGAGGAAGTAGTGGAGGCTGGTACAATTGCAACGTTTAAAAGGCATCTGGATGGATATATGAATAGGAAGGGTTTAGATTAGATTATTTAGTGTGGAAACAGGCCCTTCGGCCCAACAACTCCAAACCGACCCGCCGAAGCGTAACCCACCCAGACCCATTCTCCTACATTTACACCTTCACCTAACACAACGGGCAATTTAGCATGGCCAATTCACCTAACCTGCACACTTTTGGATTGTGGGAGGAAACCAGAGCACCCGGAGGAAACCCCACGCAATCACTGGGAGAATGTGCAAACTCCACACAGAGTTTGGAGTCTGAGGCGGGAATTGAACCCGGGTCACTGGCGCTGTGAGGCAGCAGTTCTAACCACAGTGCTAACCACTGTGCCACCATGCCGCCCGTTTAGAGGGATGTGGGCCAAGTGCTGCCAAATGGTACTAGATTATGATTTGGAGATGCCGGTGTTGGACTGGGGTGTACAAAGTTAAAAATCACACAACACCAGGTTATAGTCCAACAGGTTTAATTGGAAGCACACTAGCTTTCGGAGCGACGCACCTGCCGAAGGAGCGTCGCTCCAAAAGCTAGTGTGCTTCCACTTAAACCTGTTGGACTATAACCTGGTACTAGTTTAGGTTGGGATATCTGGTCAGCATGGATGAGTTGGACCAAAGGGTCTGTTTCCGTGCTGTACATCTCAATGACTGTAATGTTCTCAGTTTGTGCAACAAATTCTGCTACCTTATTACTTACTCTTTCGACCAGCAGCTGCCTAACTTTGTAAACTTGAGGGAATCCAAAACTCTGCCCATATCATTAATGTTGTCAAATCCCATTGCCCTCAATTACCCATGTGTTTGTTGGCCTACATTTCCCTTGGATAGCAATGCCTCTTTTACAGTTCTCATTATTTTCAAATCCCTCCATGACCGTGACTATTCTATCTCTGTGATCTGCTCCAGCCTTTCAACCCTCATTGATATCTGTTCTCTTCTAATTCTTGCCTCCTGAGTATTGCCAGATTTGCTGCTCAATTAGTAATTGCGCGTCACCTGTCACAGCCCTAAATTCTGCAATAATAGCAATGTTAATATCACTGGAATATTACACAGAAGCCAGGACTATTGATTTGTATTCATATACTCAAATCCCACTCTTCTGGTGATTTTAACTTGTTCACTGTAACTTTGTATTGGTATCTTCCTTGGTAAAAACAATACTCAGTATCTCAACCATACTTTTTGTCTGAAATAAAAACAAATTGCTGGAGAAACTCAGCAAGTCTGGCAGCCTCTGTGGGGAGAAATAAAGCTAATGTTTCAAGTTGGTGACTCTTCCTAAGATAAACTTTTTGTCTCCATGCTAGAGTCATCTTTTCGTTTCCTAATCAGCCTCTCACCACCTTTTACCACTATTTTGTTACTCATTTTTGTGCAGAACATACTTTGATTAACTTTTGTGTTTTCTGGCATCTCTTGTACCCTGGGTTTTCTAAGAGCATAAAATATCGGAAAAGAATTTGACCAATTAGTCCATCGAGCCTGCTCCACCATTCGATCATGGCTAATATGCTCCTCATCTCTGTTCTTCTGTCTCCTCCCTCTAACCCTTGATCCCCTTGCTAATCAAGGACATATCTATCTCTGGCTTAAATATGCTCATTGCTTGGTCTCTACAGTCTTCTGTGGCAGTGCGTTCCACAGATTAACACCCTCTGGCTGAAGAAATTCCACCTCATTTCAGTTTTAAAGGGTTGTCCCTTCATTCTGAGGCTGTGCTCTTGGTTCTTAGTCTCTCCAACTGTTGGAAACATCTTCCCTATGATCACTGTATCCAGCCCTCTCAGTATTCTGTAAGTTTCAATGAGATTCCCCACCGCCGTCTATTTAAACTCCATCGTGTGTGACCCTCACCTGCTATTCCTATGACAAGCCCTTCAGCCCTGGGATCAGTCTTACAAACTTCAGGGTCCCTTCCAATGTCAGTACTTCCTTGGATATAGGGCCCAAAACTGCTCACAGTATTCCAAATGCAACTGACCAGAACCTTATCTAGCCTCAGCAGTACACCTCTGCTCTTGTATTCTAGCTCTCTTAAAATGAATGCTAACATTGCATTTGCCTTTCTGACTGCCAGCTGACGCCGCATGTTAATCTTCAGACTTCTACGTCCCTGCATGTTTTGGATTTCCAATGCCTTTCCACATTTAGGTAATTGTCCTCGCTTCTATTCTTCCTACCAAAGTGTGTAACATCAATTTTCCCACATTGTACTCTATCTTTTGCTACTTTGTCTCCTAGCCTGTCCAAATCCTTCTACAGCCTCCCCACTTCCTCAGCATTACCTATTCCTCCACCTTTGTTTGTGTCATCTGCAAACTTGGCAACAATGCCCTCAGAGCCTTAACCCAGATCATGAACTTATTATGTGATCCTTGCAGAACTCCACTAGTCATGGGCTGCCATTCTGAAAAAGATCCCTTTATCCACCCCCACCCCTGGCCTTCTGTCAGTCAGTCAATCCTCTATCCATGCCAATCGCTTGCTCCTAGCTCTTTTCTTAATTCGTAGCTTCCTGTGTTGCACCTTGTCACAGGCATTCTAAAAATCCAAAAAGATCACCTCGGCTGGTTCTCCTTTGTCCAATTTGCTAATTACCTCTTCAAAATATTCTAGCAGATTTCAGGCATGACCTCCCCATAATAAAGCTATGCTTGCTCCGCTTGATTTTGGCATGCATTTCCAAGTACTCCGCAATCCATCCTTAATTATGCACTCTAAAATCTTACCAAAGGCTGAGGTCAGGCTAATTGGCCTATAATTTCCTGTCTTCTCTCTCTTTCCTTTAAACAGGGGTGTTACGTTAACCATTTTGTAGTCCCAGTTAGTGTGGGTGATTATCCACCTATGATCTTTCAGTTTTCCCGGCGCCACTATACTCACGTCTGTCCCCTGATTCTCTTGATTTTCCGGTATACTGCTGGTGTTTTCCACCTTGATGACTGATGCAGTGTACCTACTGAGTTCCTCTGCCATTTCTTTGCTACGTCTCAGCCTCATTTTCCAACAGTCCATTGTCCACTCTAGTCTCTCTCTTAGCTTTTAGATATCTTAAAAAAAATCCCTTGTAATCTTTTATATTTCTATCTATTTTAACTTCATATTTCATCATCTCCCCCCGTCCCACAATTGCCTTTTTAGTTATCCTCTGCTGGATTTTAAAGGCTTCCCACTAATCTTCAAAGTTTAAAAATCTCACGGGCTTATTTGGAAGTACAAGCTTTTGGAATACTGTTCCTTTGTCAGGTAGCTACCTGATGAAAGAGCAGCGCTCCAAAAGCTTGAATTCCAAATAAGCATGTTGAACTATATCCTGGTGTTGTGATTTTTAACTTTCTCCACCCCAGTCCAACACTGGCACATCCACATCATGACTAATCTTCAACCCATTCTTCTCTGTTTTCTTCTTCTCGTCCCCTTTGAACTTTGCATATTTAGCCTGGGTCTTCACTCATGTTATACGTCTGAAATCTATGATGAACTCCTGCATCAAAAGCCCTTTTTTTTTTGCATTTGTGGGATGTGGGTGTCTCTATCAAGGCCAGCAATTATTTCCTGTTGCTATATGTCCTTGAGAAATTGCTTGTGTGCTGCTGTCTTGAGCTGTTAGATAATGTAAAGTTGCAGGCGGTTTATCTAAAATTTGCTAGTTATCAGCCCAATTATTTTTTATATCCCAGTTGTAACGCATTCCATAAGATGAGCTGCCCTGCTATCACTATGTTTATTGTATACTAAAGATGGGGGCAGGAGTGGGTATTGTCAGCTACTTGCCAATAATCTCCTTCACGGGTGCTGTTGTCACTTCAGATGTTTGTTAATCCACTTGCCTGATGTTTATCGCTGGGTAATCCATTTCGTCTTGGTCTGTTACTTTTAGCATTTTAAACAATTTTTAACATCTAAGTTATGAGCGTAAGGTTAGCCTGAATGTTTTCCTAACCTTGTTAGGCACCTTTAGGCAATTTTTTTGTCCCTTCCCTCGCTATGCCATTTGGCTTTCTGCTGCTGTAAGTTCTTACTGCATTTGTTCAGCTCACTCTCTCCAAGATCAAATTTTACAATAATTTGGCAGTTTAATTGTCACAATTACTGATCCCAATTCCTGATGTATTTCATGAACTTAGTTCAAATTCTACCGAGGGATTTGAATTTATCTCTGGATCATTGTCTCAGCCTCTGACTAGTAACATAACCGCTATGCTATTGTACTCAGTACCGTTAGAGTTACCTGTATCTGCTGAAGTATGAATGTATAGACAATGAGGAATGGATCAAGCTTGGCTGTAATATCATCTCTGGTTGAAAGCCTGCCGCACTTAGTCTTGGCTTGGACGATGAACGGTATTTGGGTGAGCTTTGAAGCTATCCAACAAAAGATCACTACTGAAAGAAATGCAGAACATGCATTCATGTAGTACCTTATCAAGTTTCTGGATATCCTAGTAAACCATATCAAATTAATCACTGAATATAATTCTTGTTATGTAGACAAGCATGCTAATTAATTTAGTCGTCTGTTTTTTTTAAAACCTGCCATTGGACTATTTTCAATCAGCTGAATAGGCAGACCTCTGTTTACCAACTGACCAAAAAGTTCCAGCACAAAGCTGGCTCAGTACTGCCAATTAAGCAGCACATGCCCAAATTATGTGCTATAGTGTTGCTCTATGGCTCTTATCTTGAGATTGTTATTTGAGAAGAATGACAGATCTGCTTTTCTATTGCAACTTTTCAGATTTATTCTTGGATGGCATCTGGGTGTCACTAGCAAGGCACACGTTTATTACCCATCCCAAATTGCCCTTGAATGAAAGGCCTGCCTGCCTGCTTGGGGAAGTTAAGAATCAATCCTTTGGAGTTAAGAGTTCTGTATCCCTGGAAATCATCATCTCAAACCTTTTTTAAAACTTCAACTTTTATTTTATGTACAGATTCAGTGTTTTTTTTTTCATTTTAAAAAAAAAATGATGTCCTGATATTACCTTATCTTAATTGTTTTTGATCTTTTCTAGCTGATCCCACCGTTAAAGATTTAATTGGAGGTTTCACTGCATTGCATTATGCAGCTATGCATGGCCGAGCACGAATTGCAAGGTTGATGTTGGAATCTGAGCATAGACCTGATATTATTAATGCTAAAAGCAATGACGGATGGACTCCTCTCCATGTGGCTGCCCACTATGGCAGAGACTCATTTGTCAGACTTCTGCTGGAGTTTAAAGCTGAAGTTGATCCACTCAGTGATAAAGGCACAACTCCACTTCAACTGGCCATTATCAGAGAGCGCTCAAGCTGTGTGAAAATTCTTTTGGATCACAATGCCAACATTGACATTCAAAATGGTTTCCTGCTGCGATATGCAGTGATCAAAAGCAACCATTCATATTGTCGAATGTTTCTTCAAAGAGGTGCAGACACAAACCTTGGCAGGATGGAGGATGGACAAACTCCATTACACTTGTCTGCACTAAAGGATGATGTACTTTGTGCACGGATGTTACATAACTATGGTGCAGATTGCAACACAAGGAACTATGAGGGACAGACTCCTCTGGCTGTCTCTGTAAGTCTATCTGGAACCAGCAGACCCTGCTTAGATTTCTTACAGGAGGTTACAAGTAAGTCATATTTTTCTCATTTTTAGATTTGGAAGATTGAGGTGCCAGGAAACATCACCTCCACTTGTTTTGATTGCCTTGTTCTGTATTTAATTTAAAGCAGAGTGCATGGATACATTAACAAGAAATGCTGCTGAGAGTTTTCCATTCAATCTCTCTGCATCGTGCTGTACCTCTGCCCTTTTGGCCAGGTCTTCTGAGTCTGTCTTCTCCACAAATGCAAAGTGGACAGCTCTGGAATGAATTCCATCATTATAATGATGGAGCACTCTTTACAGGTGGGAGCACTCTTGACAGCACTTGAACCTCTTAAGTACATTTAAATGTTCAGTACAAAAGGATATGTGTGCGAGTGATTGACTGGGAAGGTGAGCAAGGTTATCTTAGGTGGATGGGCAAAAGATACCTCAAGCAGGTGGGGTTGGAAGGCAGAAGCTCAGGATCAATATCGTTAGGGCAAGTAGGGAAGGGTGGTGAGTTGTGATGTCTTGGAAGATACTGTTGTGTAGCTACCTAGGAGTGAAACTTATTGTTCTGGGTAACTATCCAAGCAAGTACCATGGAAACTGCCTGAAGTTTGACTGTAATTTTGTGGAACATTTTGCAGAGTGTCTCTGGGACCAGCGAAATTGCCCCTGGGGATTTCACAATTTCTGAACAGTTCTCATTAAGAATCTGAAGAAAGAAATTTGCAGTCTAAGGGGAAGTTGGCAGGGTGGAGGGGCACTAGCATAGGTTGCGTTGCTCTGGCAGATAGCTAACAAACGATATCCTTTGTCTTTTAGTCATTCTATAATTATTAATGCCGAGGAATGTTTTACTTAAACCCGAGCATGCTGAGAACCTCAGGCAGTTCAGGTGACCTCTACACTGGAGTGTTACCCTTTTATTTGTGCTCCAGTCCTGGAGTCAGACTTGAACCAATAACTGGATTAGTGGTGCTGGAAGAGCACAGCTGTTCAAGCAGCATCCGAGGAGCAGTAAAATCGACGTTTCGGGCAAAAGCCCTTCAGGAATAAAGGCAGAGAGCCTGAAGGGTAGAGAGATAACCTAGAGGAGGGTGGGGGTGGGGAGAATGTAGCATAGAGTACAATAGGTGAGCGGGGGAGGGGATGAAGGTGATAGGTCAGGGAGGAGGGTGGAGTGGATAGGTGGAAAAGAAGATAGGCAGGTAGGACAAGTCATGGGGACAGTGCTGAGCAGGAAGTTTGGAACTAGGGTGAGGTGGGGCAAGGGGAAATGAGGAAACTGTTGAAGTCCACATTGATGCCCTGGGGTTGAAGTGTTCCAAGGCGGAAGATGAGGTGTTCTTCCTCCAGGCGTCTGGTGATGAGGGAGCGGCGGTGAAGGAGGCCCAGGACCTCCATGTCCTCGGCAGAGTGGGAGGGGGAGTTGAAATGTTGGGCTACAGGGCGGTGTGGTTGATTGGTGCGGGTGTCCCGGAGATGTTCCCTAAAGTGCTGTGCTAGGAGGCGTCAGTCTCCCCAATGCAGATGAGACCGCATTGGGAGCAACGGATACAATAAATGATATTGGTGGATGTGCAGGGAAAACTTTGGATGTGGAAGGCTACTTGTGCTACTTTCTCCCCACCCCCACTCTCCTCTAGCTGATCTCTCCACCCTTCAGGCTCTCTGCCTTTATTCCTGATGAAGGGCTTTTGCCTGAAACGTCGATTTTACTGCTCCTCGGATGCTGCCTGAACTGCAGTGCTCTTTCAGCACCACTAATCCAGAATCTGGTTTCCAGCATCTGCAGTCATTGTTTTTACCTAGTTGATTTGAACCAGGAACTGATCAACATTAGAAGTGAAGTACCTTCAGTATTTTTATGTGAAGTGGAGTGAATTTGTATTGATTTCATTCAAGTATATTTATCTAGTGCTAACTTGGTCTACTGTCGGACAGCTTGAAGTGACCTAAGTGCAAAACATAAGAGTATGGTCCACTTCATTGCTCTGCTCATGCAATTATACAAATAGCTGTAGGACATAGAGAGTCACCATCTATAAAAGTAAGATCCTCAGACCACTCGTGGGAGGAATTAACATTAATGAACCCAGGGAGATTTCTATGGCCATCCTGAATTTGTAACAGGTTTGTTCTTGTTTGACCAATCAAATATTATTGGTCAGGCAGCATCCAAGGAGCAGGCTCTACATCAGGAATGAGGGGGTGGTCCAGGGGCGGAGAGATAAATGGGAGGGGGGGTGGGGCGGGGTGGGGGAAGGTACTAAGAATGCAATAGGTGAATTAAGTTGGGGGTGAAGGTGATAGGTTGGAGGAGAGTAGAGTAGGGCGGATAGGTGGGAAGGAAAATGGGACAGGTAGGACAAGTCAAGAGGGCAGTGCTGAGTTGGAAAGTTGGAACTGGATAAGGTAGGGGGAGGGGAAATGAGGAAACTGGTAAAATCCACATTGATCGCATGTGGTTGGAGGGTCCTAAAGAGGATGATGAGGCATTCTTCCTCCAGGTGTTGGATGGTAAGGATTTGGTGGTGGAGGTGGCCCAGGACCTGCATGTCCTTGGCAGAGTAGGAGAGGGAGTTAAAGTGTTTGGCCACAGGGTAGTGAGGTTGTTTCGTGCATGTGTCCCAGAGATGTTTATAGAATCCCTGCAGAGTGGAAATAGGCCCTTTGGCCCAACAAGTCCACTCTGATCTGCTGAAGACCTATTCTCTTACCCTATTACTTTACATTTCTCCTGACTAATGCACCTAACCTACACATCCCTGAACATTGGTCAATTAAGCTTGGCCAATTCACCTAACCTGCACGTCTTTGGACTGTGGGAGGAAACTGGAGCACCGTGAGGAAACCCATGCAGACACAGGGAGAATGTGCAAGTTCTACATAGACAGTCACCCAAGGCTGGAATCGAACCCAGATCCCTGGTGCTGTGAGGCAGCAGAGCTGAGCACTGAGCCCGTGCAGCTTCATATTCTCTGAAGTGTTCCGCAAGAAGGCATCCTGTCTCCACAATGTAGAGGAGACCACGCTGGGAGCAACGAATACAGTAGATGATGTGTGAGGAAGTGCAGGTAAATCTCTGACGAATATAGAAGGCTCCTTTGGGGCCTTGGGCAGAGGTAAGGGGGGAGGTGTGGGCGTAGGTTTTGCAGTTTTTTTGGTGGCAGTGAAAAGTGCCAAGAGGGGAGGTGGGTTGGTCGGTGGGGGTGTGGACCTAACAAGGGAGTCGCGGAGGGAATGGTCTTTGTGGAATGCCGATAATGGGGGAGAAGGATATAGATCCCTGGTGGTGGGGTCTGTTTGTAGGAGGCAGAAATGGCCTTGTTGTGGTTGGAGGGGTTGGGTTCGAGGGCGGAGGTGCAGGAAGTGGAGGAGATGCGCTGGAGGGCATCATCAACCACGTGGGAGGGGAAATTGCAGTCTTTGAAGAAGGAGGCCATCTGGTATGTTCTGTGGTAGAATTGGTCCTCCTGGGAGCAGATGCAGCGGAGACGGAGGAATTGAGAATAAGGGATGCGTCCTGTAAAAATGCCATTCTTTAATCCCAATTCCTCCACCTCTGCTGCATTTGCATTATATTAGATTACTTACACTGTGGAAACAGGTCCTTCGGCCCAACAAGTCCACACCGACCCGCCGAAGCGCAACCCACCCATACCCATTCCCCTACATTTACCCCTTCACCTAACACTACAGGCAATTTAGCATGGCCAATTCACCTAACCTGCACATTTTTGGACTATGGGAGGAAACCGGAACACCCGGAGGAAACCCACGCAGACACTGGGAGAATGTGCAAACTCCACACAGACAGTCGCCTGAGGCAGGAATTGAACCCGGGTCTCTGGTGTTGTGAGGCAGCAGTGCTAACCACTGTGCCACCATGCCACCCATTTGCTCCCAGGAGGACCAATTCCACCACAGGATATACAGGTGGCCTCCTTCAAAGACCGCATGTGGTCAATGATACCCTCCACATCTCATCCACTTCCCATACTTCTGCCCTCGAACCCCACCTCTCCAACTGCAACAAGGACAGAATCCCACTGGTCCTCACCTTCCACCCAACCAACCTCCGAATACATCACACTGTTCTCTACCATTTCCGTCACCTACAAAGCCGCACGAAGTGCAAAGCCTGTGCCCACACCTCCCCCCTTACCTCTGTCCAAGGCCCCAACGGAACTTTTCACATCCGACAGATTTACATGCACTTCCACACATGTCATCTACTGTCTCCATTGCTCCTGATGTGGTCTCCTCCACACTGGGGAGACAGGACGCCTTCTTGCGGAATGCTTCAGAGAATATCTCTGGGGGACATCTTTGGCTCCTCGGCACTGCCCTCTTGACCTGTCCTACCTGTCCATCTTGCTTTCCACTTATCCGCTCCACCCTCCTCTCCAACGTATCACCTTCACCCCCAACTTCATCTACCTATTGCATTCTCAGCTACCTTTCCATTTATCTCTCAGCCCCCTTAGGTCACCCCCTCGTTCCTGATGAAGAGCTTATGCCTAAAATGTCAATTCTCCTGCTCCTCGAATGCTGCCTGAGTAGCTGTGTTTTTCTAGCACCACACATTTTGACTCTGATTTCCAGCATCTGCAGTGCTCACTTTCTCCCAGTCAAATATTATGGTAAACTTGGCGTGTTTGTTTTTAGATCAGACAGCCACAACGCTCCAGTTTGTCTGTACGCATCAGTTGGTGCACTATCATTTGTTTAGTGACAGCATAATAAAATCTATAGATTACCCAAGGACTTGCATTTCCAAAATCTAGTAATTTACCAAAGCAGAATTTTTTTCTTGTGTGTGCTCTAGAAATGCAATTTATACAAAATATTTAAAGTATTGTTAATTTTAAGTCAAATCAAATACAATAGCAGATGGAATTTAAGTGGAAGATGATGCATTTTGGGAGGTCTAATAAAGGAAGGATATACTCAATGAATAGTATGTCCCCAGGGAGTACAGAGGAACAAAAGTGCCTTAGTGTACAAGTACATAGATCCCTGATACCAACCCAGTAAATAGGAAGGTGAAGGAGGCATGTAGGATGCTTGCCTTCATTTGCTGGGGCATAGACTATAGGTGCAAGGAAGTCTTGTTATACCTTTATCAAACATTGGTTAGGACAATGATATAATGCTTCGTGCAGTTCTGATCGCCATGCTATTGGAAGGACATGATTGGAGTGGAGAGAGTGCAAAGGCAATTCATCCATATGTTGTCTGGGATGAAAACACTCCATTATGAGGAGAGACTGATTACCCTGGATTTGTTTTCCTGGAGCAGCAGAGGCTGAGGGGGGATCTGATTGACAAGATTATAAGAGGTGTAGACTGGGTAGACTGTGAGAATCTTTTTCCTATGGCAGACATGAGAGGTAGATGGTTTAGTGGGGATCTGAGAGACAAAAATCACCAAGAGGGTGGTAGAAATATAGAATGCATTGCCTGGGAGGGTGGTGGAGACTGGTACTTTTGAACATTTAAAAAGCATCTGGATGAGCACTTAAAATGTCAGGGCATCGTAGGCTATGACCAAATGCAGGTTTATTGTAGTTTGGTGTTTCTTGGTTGGCATTGACATGGTGGGCTGAAGGTCCTGTTTCTTACCTGTATGACTCAATAAATGACTTGTTAAAATGTGCATTGATTTGTAAGAAACAAAATCAATCTGAGCTGGACTTTACACAAGTGCATTAGCAACCCAGCATAAATGTGGGCGGCACGGTGGCACAGTGGTTAGCACTGCTGCCTCACAGCGCCAGAGACCCGGGTTCAATTCCCGACTCAGGCGACTGACTGTGTGGAATTTGCACATTCTCCCCTTGTCTGCCTGGGTTTCCTCCAGGTGCTCCGGTTTCCTCCCACAGTCCAAAGATGTGCAGGTCAGGTGAATTGGCCATGCTAAATTGCCCGTAGTGTTAGGTAAAAGAGGTAAATGTAGGGGAATGGGTGGGTTTCGCTTCGGCGGGGCGGTGTGGACTTGTTGGGCCGAAGGGCCTGTTTCCACACTGTAAGTAATCTAATCTAGACTAAATGCATGCTGCAGCAGCTGACATTGAAGCACGTGGTTCATGCACTATACTTGCCTGAAAGAAGCTGTTCGAGAGGACAGAATACAAGAGCTTCTAATAATTTAACAATGTAATAAAACAGATTTAAGGTTCAGCTGCTGTTTTCACATCAAATTATTTTCTCAGTCACAATCACAGAATTGTTACAATGCAGAAGGAGGCCATTCAGCACCTGCACCAGATCTGTTAGTTCCCGGCAATGTTTGTTCCTTTTTCCCATATCCATGCACGCTATTTGTATTTGAATAATCATGATTGCTCTCTTGAAAGCCTGAGTTGAATCTTCCTCCACCACATTTCCCATGAAATGCATTCCGTACCTTAACTACGTACTATGTGAAAAAGTTATGTCTGACATCACCCTTACTTTGTTCGCACATCACTTTAAATCTATGCCTTATCCTTTTATTCTTTTACAGGCAGGAACAGCATCAACCCATCTATCCTGTCCATGATTTTGAAAACCATCCCAAATCAAACCTCCCCTTAACCATATTCTCTCCAAGGAGAACAGTCCCAACTTCAATCTATCCTCACAACTGATGTTCCTCATTACTAGAACCATTCACATGAATCATATCTGCACTCTCCCAAAGTATTCACTTCTTTCCTATAATATGGCATCTATAACTGCACACAGTACTGCAGCAGAAGTCCAACAAGTGTCCTGTACAAGTTAAACATCAGGTCTTTGATGTTTTACTCTGTGCCTCTGTTAGTAATGCTGAGAACACTGTACGTTTTATTTACTGCTCTCTCCACCTGTCAAGTAGTAGTGATCTGTACATATTTGCACCCACATCTCTCTGACCCTGCAACCCCTTTCGAATTGTACCATATTTAATACTACCTTTTAATGTTCTTCCACCTTAAGCACTGAACTGCTTATGTCCATTACACCAACTTGTTAATGTCCTTTAGGAGTTCCACACTGTGCTTCTTGCAGTTTACAATTCTTCCAAGTTAAGTGTCATCAGCAGATTCTACGTTTCCCCTTTAAACCTCAAAGTTTTCCCACCACCAAAGTTTAACCAGTCTGTAGTGGATCGTATTTACAAGGCATAATGGTTGCAATTCTGCAGTCTTCTGGCAACTTTCCCAAATCCAGGGAATACTAACAGATTATGGTCATTACGCCAATGATTTCTGCATCCACAATTTTTACCCATATTCCTTCAAAATCCTGTAACAGTGTGAGCGCGAAACAAGAAAAGGAGCAACTATCTGTACCTTTAAATGAAAATTTGCTATGGAAAATGGACCCTTTAACACCCGTAAAGGGGCAATTAAATGTGAAATTTATATTTGTTTTGTTCCTAAATTGTTGACCAAACCACAAGTTGTGAAATTTAACTTAGAATCAATGGCCACTAGTTTGGTAAATATTTAAATATTTAAAACTGCTGTTAAGCAAAGAAGTCATCCTGATGCACACGTGCACGCACAGCCAACTTATTAGTTGCGAAACCTCTGCCAAAGAAAGCAAACTTAGCATTTTCAATTTGCCTGCATAACATTTGATCAACTGATCTTTATTGCATGTCATGGGACATTAGTGTAATGGTTGTTTTATTTTTCTGCCCCCCTCTAGGACAGCCTCGAAGTTTACAAGATCTGTGCCGAATTAGGATTCGTCAGTGTATTGGCCTTCAAAATTTGAAAGGACTGGATGAACTTCCTCTTGCAAAAGTCATGAAAGACTATTTGAAGCACAAATTTGATGACATTTGAATGTTGAAAGTTCCACTCTTGAGGGTTTGAAGTGAGTGCTGCCTTGCCCCAAGTACATCCTATGCAATTCCCGATTTGAAATTTAAAGCCAATACGGGTATCATTACCTCTCCGAATTTAACAATTCCGTCTTATTGGGCATAATACTGGCCTGCTCCGGGAAGATCTGTGTTCACTTCCAAAATAGTTCCAAGCTGATATACTTAACTGTCTGAGTTGGCAGCGTTCAGAAACTTTGATTATTTCTTCTCTCCAGCTTGACTTCTATTCCAATATAATGTTCAATTATTTTAACTACTGACTGCAAAATTCAATGTGCTGGAACAGGTAACATTTGAATGACAAAGTTAACAGAACAAGAATGAACAAAGCAATTCTGTTTGAAAATATCCAAAAATGTGTTACTCTTAGTTAGTCTGTATCAAGATGGATACAAGTTAAATATTTCAAATTGAAGTGAAAACAAAGAATCTGGAAATGCACAGCAGGTCATTCAGCGTCTGTGATTAGAACGGAGAGTTGGCATTTTGTCCCTAATGTCCTTCATGAGAATTGAAAAACAAGAAATAGAAATGGAAAATACTGGAGATGCACAGCAGGTCAGGCAGCAGGGGTGGAGAAACAAGCAGAGATGGTCTTTCAGATCAGTGACCCTTTATTAGAACTGGAAAAAGATATAATGGATTTTAAGAATGTATTGAGAAATAGGTAGGGTGAGTTTTAAAAAAAGGAAGAGGAAAATCGGACATTAATATCAGGAAAATGAGGGTATGGAAAAGATAACAACAAGCAGCCCAACAAACTGTGAAAGTGCCAGTGTAATAAATACTTAGCATTACATCAGTCAAGTGAAAGATGGGACTGTTGAGGAAGGATGTGTGAATGACTAAGGAAAGTAAAGAAACAGATTATGGGTGAGATTACTTGACTGAGATGATCATCTAACAAAGATTCCACTGGTACCTTTCTTCATTCCTTTCCCTTCCTCTTTACTAATTAATATGTTCATCCATTTTTGTTTCTCTGTTCTGAAACATATAATAGCTCAAAATGTCTGCCACATCCAAATTTGTGTTTTGACAAGAAACAAAATTTAAAGGTGCTATAGTGATTTAGGCTTTTATTGCCGTATTCCCTGTACTTACGTCTTCTCTTTTCCACGCCTTCCAAAACTACTTGTGTTGCCCTTCACTGTAATGCTCTGCTGTATTGTCTGTGATGCTTAGACAGTGGAGGTGCTAAGGTATAGTAGATGCTTTGAACTTGGAAATTTTGTTTGGGAGATGGAAGGAAAGCTAACCAGCGAGTATATCATAATCAGATTTTCATATAAGTAAATCTCGTCACCCAGCTTTGTTTTGTCCTTGGTGCCCCCTCAGGAGTTTGTCTGTTTACTAGTATACCTTTTGTGTTATTTTCTAGTCCTTATCTATGCCTTGCTCTGGAATTCGCATTCACCATTCTGCACCATTAACTTGATCTATATTGTCAGCTGACCATAATGTTGTGGTGTAATGTGTGCAGCCAGTTCATAATTCCTTTTGTTTTTAAAGCATACAACACTGAAGACAGACCAGTGTAAGTGAGTCATTTTCATGTCTGCCAAATATTTGTCCTTTAGAGGTATTTCAGAGTAGAAATATCCTAAAAGCTTTACAACTTTCTGGAGTTGTATGCAACCTAAGTTCTATATGTTTTGCTAGCATCAAATTTTAAGCAGAACATTTAGTATTTCTCAGTATATTTTGAACAGATCTCTGGCAATTGAATTTCCTAACTATATAGGATGTTAAAGAATTATTATTTGATGACCTAAGGTTAATAATTATACTTTTAAAAAGCTATCTCATAGCTAAGAACGTGACAGAGCAACAAAGCTGGGGCAATATTTGTGGTAATACTGGGCCAGTATGGATTTCCTTTCCATGGATTGCCGCCTTGCTGCGGTTGAGGCTTGAGTCTTTTAATTCCAAGAGCAATGCCGTCAGGAGTAATATAGGGCACGTCAAGGCAAGTGCTCCGAATGATAAGCAACTGTAACACAGTGGCTGAAGCTAAGAAGTTCTAGTCAGTTAGAATTCAGATAGGAGGGTCCTGGCTTCCTGTTAGCTGTCTTAGCCACTGTTACTCCTGTTCACTTCAATACACTTTAATAAGAGAATTAGGGTTGGTCAGCATGGAAAATCCAGTCAGATGAAGCTTTTGGGTTAAGGTGTCAATAGATGAATAATAAGCATTCCAGATTAGAGTAGAATAAACTATTGCTGCAATTGCTTTGGAGAGAGTGATCCAGACTTGAGTGCACAGGTCTGTTCTGCTTAAGTACTTAACAGTGCAGTTAAATATTTCAATCTGATAGCAGGTTGCTATTCTCCCAGGCTGACAAGATTCTGTTATTGGTCAACTGATTTTGTCTGTCTTTTTGTCGTTTTTTTTTCCCCACCGTCCTCAGTAAAGTAAAATGCAGTATGCAATGGGATCCTCTTACCATTTCAAATTTTATTGAAACAATTGCTATCACTCAACACTGTAGGTTTCAACAGTTACACACTAAAATAAGAATATGTTTTAGCCATTAAGATGTAAGAGACACAACGCTTTTTGTTTTCCAGTTCTGTGAGGCCTATTTGTATTTTAATTTTTAGGTGGTGCCAAAATTCTTGCTCAGGTGATAATATGATTGAAGGTAGTGCTGAATGTTTACTAATCCTATACAGTGACATTCTTCTTTACAGATACAAGTAATTTCAATTTATCTACAACCTTAAACACGTCAATAGCTTGTTGGCAAGAGCTATGACATGCTGCACTGTAACAGCTAACGGTCCCTGGTGAGTGACTCAGAATTGAGTATGTGTCTGCATGTTGCCTTTACAAAATGCAGCAACATGTAATATCATTGAGATAGCAGTGCATTACAGCTACAGGCATTAGTGTTCAAAGCATTAGTATCTGCCTGGCACATCTCTCCCTGGTCTAACACCTGAATATCCCTCTTCACTGACTTACAAATAAAATGAACAAATAAATTAACAAGTCTTGAAGCTACAGCCCTGTAGAAATCATAATTTTGTTTTAGTCATCATTTTGAAAAAATAAAGTACAATTTAAAGCTGAAATTGTTTCTGATCATTTCTTTCAGATAGCGTTAATGTATTTGATAGGAATACAAGTAATCAGGAGTATTTAACTGCATTTGTTGCAGATGTGAGAAAAACATTGGTCAATGTTCTTGATGGCTAATTTTGCCTTGGTCTTATCCTTGTTTGATAATGAAACCTACTGTTTTCTGCCCATAGCAGTCTATTCTCCAGCTGATTCTAGAGTTTGTTAATGCCCATTGAAGCTACAATGCATTTCCTTTGGCTAGAGCATTTAGCTGATGTTGGCATAGCATGTTGTAGTGAAGGATTACTGTACCATCGAGTTCGCTCTTCATGTCTTGAAAGTTTGAGAACTATTTCTCTCCTTCCCTCCCTCTCTTTTTCTTCCCCTCCCTCCCCCTCCCTCCCCCTCCCTCCCTCCCCCTCTCTCCCTCCCTCCCCCTCTCTCCCTCCCTCCCCCTCTCTCCCTCCCTCCCCCTCTCTCCCTCCCTCCCCCTCTCTCCCTCCCTCCCCCTCTCTCCCTCCCTCCCCCTCTCTCTCTCCCTCCCCCTCTCTCTCTCCCTCCCTCCCTCCCTCCCTCTCTCCCTCCCTCCCTCCCTCTCTCTCTTTGTACCATCTGCAAGGAATTTTAAGTGGCCTTTTGAATGAAATACACAAACCTATTAGAGTTGAATAACTTTGAAGACAAAACTTCATCTTCCAGTCTTATAGGTTGGGATCCAATCCTTTAGTAAGTACAGAAATATATAAACATTTTTTAAAAAAAAGCTGGTGAGCTGTGATGCAAAGGGATCATAGATGTTATTTTGTACATTTTTCATCTTAACTTGAAATACCAAAGAGAAACTAAGATCTTAAAATAATTCGTTGGATGAATTTTTGTTTGTACAGTTTTATAAACTGGTAATGTATCAACTGAACTATTTAATGTTTGACAATGGACCACTGATTTTTGTAAATGTTTTGTGTTCTAAATGTCAACAGATTAATACATTTTTAGAGTTATTTAAATGCCACGATTCAATAAAATATTTCCTAAGTGTTATACCTGTTGTATTGTTTTTGTTCAAATTTCTACATGGTTTATGTTGTCAGTACTAGTTACATTTACATAAAAGCATTGCTGATCTCATCCTCATGGCATTAAGGTGCTTTTTAAAAAAAATTATTTTCTGCTTGTGATTTACTGTATTTCAAAGTGATGCATCTAGTTGATCATGGCCAAATCACTGCTGCAGCTTATCCACAGAGATCAAATAGATATACTGGGGCCTGTTAAAGTCAGCTTTTTATTTGCTGAGCTTTTTTTTAAGATTTTATTTTTAGCATCAATTACCAAGAAGTACAGCTCAAAACCATTTATTGTTATATTCAGAATAGTAAATTTCAATAATTACAAATTACTGTTACAATGTGACAGTGAAGTCCATTGATAATGAGATGTATTCATAGATCATAGAATCCAGACAGTGTGGAAACAGGCCATTTGGCCCAACAAGTCCACACCAACTCTCCAAAGAATAACCCATCCAAATTCATTCTCCTACCCAATTACTCTACGTTTACCCCTGACTACTGCACATAACCTACATATCCCTGAATACTATAGGCAATTTAGCATTGCCAATTCACCTAACCTGCATATCTCAGAATTGTGAGAGGACATCAGAGCACCTAGAGAAAACCCATGCAGACACATGGAGAATGTGAAAATTCCACACAGTCACCCAAGACTGGAATCGAACCCTGGTTTCTGGCACTGTGACGCATTAGTGCTAACTACTGATCTATCGTGCCGCCCATAAATACTGTTTGTGAATGTGCAACAGTGTGCACCATCTACCATTTCACTGCAGAAATTCACCAATTCTTCTTGGACAGCACTTTGCAAACCTATCCCCATCACCATTAGAACGACATGGGTAGGAGATACATGGGAATACCACCATCTGCAAGTTCCCTTCCAAGCTATTCATTATCCTGTATCAATTCCTCCAGTATCAATGGGTCACAATCCTGGAACTCCCTCTCTAATGGCATTGTGGTTTACTTGCACTAAATGGACTGCAACAGTTCAAAAAAACAGTTCCCCACCATCTTCTCAAGAGAAACTAAGAATGGGCAACATGCTGGACCAGTCAGTGAAGCCCACATCCTGAGACTGAATAATGTTAACACCCATGCCTAGTTTAAAGGAGATGATCATAGATTTGTGAAACTTTTTAAAAGTGTGGTCATTGTTGGGATGTAACAAATGCAACTGCCAGTTTACACAGTAAGCTCACACAAACAGCAGTGAGATAATAACCAGATTATCTGTTAGATGTTGATTGAGGGATGAATCCCTTGTTCTTTATAGTTAGATTAGATTACTTGCGGTGTGGAAACAGGCCCTTCGGCCCAACAGGTCCACACCGACCCACTGAAGAGCAACCCACCCACACCCCTTTCCCTACATTTACCCCTTCACCTAACACTACGGGCAATTTAGCATGGCCAATTCACCAAACCTGCACATTTTTGGACTGTGGGAGGAAACCCCCGCCGACACTGGGAGAATGTGCAAACTCCACACTGACAGTTGCCTGAGGCGGGAATTGAACCCGGGTCTCTGGTGCTGTGAGGCAGCACCGTGCCGCCTGTGCCTTGGGATCTTTTATACCCACCTGAGTTTATTGCCTCAGCTGAACAATGATAACTGTCAATGTAGTACTAGAGTGGTTGCCTAGACTTGTACAGGAACCCCTGGGATATGGATGAATTAGTGTGTTGGCTGCTTCGCCAGATTTATGAAGTGCCTGGAGAGAGAAATGACTGCAGCTTAAAGGTTTGCAATTCTGAGGATGCCTTAAAACTTGGCATCCACTCCTCTTTCAACAGGTCTGAAGTCCCAGATCCTCTTGGTTGTGTGTGACCAGGTTAGATGAAGCACTCTTCTTTGGCCTCTTCCATGCACACCTATCTGGTAGAGGACTGACCTTGGGCAATTTATCTTAATGTGGCCACACTGATTTGCAACACCTCCAGGTGAGAGAATTTTGTGAAGTTCCCAGGTGGTCGTCTCATTCCTTTAACTGGGATTTCTTCCTTTGATGTAGCCTATCATTCGATCTGTTCTTCCCCTGGCAAGGAATTGTAGGGATGGTATGTCAACGCTTTGGCTCTGTTCTGGAACCTTAGAAAATTCCAGTCTAGTGTTCGTGGATTCTCACCCTGGTAATGTTCCTCTATTTCAGCAAGGACTAAGTTTAAGCCAAAACAATACTTGAGAGTGAGTGATCTGAAACAGGTTCTCCATTGAGATGGTAAATACAGTATTGGTTCTCTAGTTCAACATTATTATTGATTCACAACTATTTTGAGTCTTCAGCGGAGAGGACAGTCTGAATCGAGCAAGACGTTGCTGATTGGCACTATTCCCTGATATGGAAGCTCCTGTTGTATGCTTCCTGTGTTTTTTTTTGTGTGGCAATCTGAATTTCCACATTCCAGTGGTATAAAAATCAACACCACGTATTTCAGTCTTTTGCAAACTTCTTCAATATTGGAGTCAATCTGGCATGAAATGATGACTCACTTGCAAATGAGTCTAGTTTCATTTTTGGCTGCGCATTGAGTTGAGTGTCAACTCAGTTAGCTGGATTGCTGTTACGCAATGGAAAGCGATGCCAGTAACATATGTGTGGGAGAGAAAAGTAGGTGGCAAACTTACTTTTGGTGCATCAGTGGAGAAGAGATTCAGGGTTAGTCGGGTCAGATGTTAATGAGGATGAGTTTGGGGAGATGTTGCAGGAAATGGGTACAGTAGCAGAGATAGTGTGAGGTAGATGGCACTTCCACTGGGTGCAGAAGGTCACTGATCATCTTCCTGCATTCTGTGATTCCTTCTGATGTTTGAGACTGCACTGGCCTGGGAGAAAAGGACTCCCGCCTCTGCATCTTCCTATCCCCATCAGCACCATCTCCATGTCCCTGCCTACAAAGAAGAGGCACCAATTTCCCATTATCTGCCATATCCAAGGCCAGTGTCAGGAATCATGCAGGGCAGCTCCAGACTGATAGCTCTTGTCTGGGTGGACAACATCTTTTTAAAGTTGACCCTGTGGTATGGTTGTTCATCAATCTTGGGATATCCAGGAAGTGGTGAGCTGTTTTGAAAATGGCACATGGTATGCTGGTGCTAGAATGTGAGAGGAGGAACCAAAGGGTGGAGTAGGTAATAAGTAAGGTGGGTTTTGTGAAATAAGGTGGTAGATGTCCCCATGCACCACGATGTGAAACCCTCCGAAAAATTTGATAAAACTGACACTTGGATCAAAGGTTGAATCTTAATTTGTTTTACTATCAAGGCAGGTTTCATTCTGGGATCTGACTTGTGCAGTGTTACCATTGGATGAGATCAGAAGGCTGGCTAGAATGTAGTGCAGCCAGCAGGTACACATGTCAATCAAGAGTAATCAGTTGAAGTTTCCAATGAATTGCACTGTACAATACCATACAACAAGTCAGTTACGGCACAGTGGTTAGCACTGCTGCCTCACAGCGCTAGAGACCTGGGTTCAATTCCCGCCTCAGGTGACTGACTGTGTGGAGTTTGCACGTTCTCCCTGTGTCTGCATGGGTTTCCTCCGGGTGCTCCAGTTTCCTCCCACAGTCCAAAAATGTGCAGGTTAGGTGAATTGGCCATGCTAAATTGCCCGTAGTGTTAGGTGAAGGGGTAAATGCAGGGGAATGGGTCTGGGTGGGTTGCTCTTCGGAGGGTCGGTGTAGACTTGCTGGGTCAAAGGGTCTGTTTCCACACCAAGTAATCTAATCTAATCTAAACAACAGGTCAAAATTTACTTAGACTGTGCTATCGGTTGTATTAGGCTAACTACTGTTTTTGTTGTAATTTTTACTGGTATTTTTGGTGGTTTGCCTGTAACCTTATTTATCCCATTGGCCAAATTATTTCTATTGCATGATTTTGTATAACATGGTATCGCACGGGAACGCAACTATGGCATTATAAGACAACTACCTGTATCAAGCTGCGAAAGTAGTTAATGAAAGACGTGGCAGGAGGAAACACGGAAGGGGCAAATGTTAAAAGTTTACTGGTAATCACAAAGTATGTAATGCAGCTAAGAGACGTGAACATGTGATTTGATTGGATAATATTAATTTGAATATGATTGCATAATATATTTGTCATAACTTAGAATGTGAACTGTGTAAATACAATTGGTAGAGATGGAGTGAATAAAGTAACTTTTTGATTGTAAACTATTATCTCTGAGAATAGTATAAACCTTTGTTCTAGCAATAAAAATTTGAGCTGTATGTGATTTTTGAATAAGTACATCTCCAATGCATGCATGAGTTTATACCAAGAAACCTGAGTTTCTTCTCGTCTAAGTGGAAATAGAGTTAAACTCCCTTATTTAATGTCTCTCTGTACAGTGCATCGTTTATTTAGTGACTTTCCATTCTCATGCAATGTAGACTTGTCTTTATGGTCAATGTCATTTGAACATTTCCATAATACTTTGACTAAGAAAGATGGAGTACTTCTCCAGACTGGACATAGATCCTAGGGATCTTCCTCAAGTGGCACATAGGAAAAGAATTCAATTTACATTCCTGAATTTTTCTTTGTTTCACACTTCAGGACCATACAGCGATTGTACTTGGCATATATGCATTCTTATTTACAGATTCTTCACCGTGTGGGAATAGAGAGAATTTTGTTTTTGGGCTTTTGCAGCTTTCCTGATGATGTAGTGACACTGTCAAAGTGAACTCGTGTCTCGTCATCAAACTTCATTTCACTTGAGACTGTTGACTCCAGGTAACAAGATTTGTCTACATTTTTAAATGCTGTGTTTAGTATTATAAGTTGACCACCTCCAGTCATTGCCACTGTCTTGTTTGATCATGACCCTAAATTCTTCTGTTGCTGTTAAGATGATGTTTAGAATTGTTTGCAGGCTTAAGACTGAATGCTCTTCAAGTCACATCATCAGTTGGTGCATCAAAACATGTCCCATTTTGATTTTTGCTCTCTATCTGGACAGGTTTGAAGAGTATTCCATCTGGTCTTATGTGTAGTGATATGCCTTTTCTGTAAATATTTTATCCCAATGAAAGTGCAGAACGCTTCAGTGCTTTACTTTGGCCGATCATGAGAGGGGGTCAGAAATCATTCCAATATGGATAATTTTTTAAAGGTTTTGTAATTTTGAGGAGCAACAGGTTTATGTAGGAAGGAAAACAATCAATTGAAGGTTTTGCACAGCAACTTAAAATTATAGCTGCTATTGTAGGTTTAAATTCAATTAAGATGGATTGTTTGTGATGCTATGAGGCAGAAACAGGTCATTCAGTCCATTTAATCTTAGCCAGTGTTGATGCTCCACACAAGCCTCCTCCCACCTATTTTCTTATCAACGTATTCTCCTATTCTTCCTTCCTGATGTGCTTACCTACCTTTCCTCGAATACATTTGTGCTATTCTCTCTGGTATATTTTGATTTTGCAAGATAATAGTTTGCACCTTGGTGGCCAACTTTTATTAAGCCTTATGTGATATAGCTCAGGAGCCTCAACATGACATGATAGTTTTTGCTGCATTTACTGCAGACGAAGACTGGGCTTTGAAGATACACAGTTCACTGACCTCTGTTTTCTCTGGGCCCTCTTCTAAGTGACTAGCTTTCTGTTTTGTCTTGCCTTGTCTCATTCTCCTCTAGACAGTCATCCTTCTGGTAGTCACAGATGTCAGCGATTATCTCCCAGCTATTTGTCAATATTCACTATCTTTAGACCTCATTATCAGATATTCATACAGCGGAGATACAAACACCCAGGAGGTCGTGGTTGAGTTGCTAGTTCATCGTAAGGGAGATCTTCGGTTATATGTCCAACTAATGAAGATGGCTGAGCAGAGCAGCCATTGTTGGTTTAGCAACGAGGATATGTTGATGGAACTAGCATGCTCCAATACCTCTGAATCAATTACCTTGCCCTAGCATTGTCTGACACAACGAAGATGGAGACTGTTCAAGTTTTCGTCCTGACCAGCACATCGTCCAGGTTTCCCAACTATGAATGAGTCTGCTGAGGATGTAAATTTGGTAGAGTCTCCATTTAGAGTTCTCAGCCAGGTTGTTGATATTCCAAACATGCTCACTCAGCTAGTACATTACTGCTGCAGCCTTTATAATGTGAGCGTTGACTTCAGCATGAAGTGGCAGAGCTAAGATGTGTGAAGCAGTCTTTAGGTTACTTTGTCACTACCAATGGATGACTGAATGAGAACATCCTGGACCTGGACATTTATCTTCCAGATGCTGATGTTCAAACTAAACTTGTGACAGAACTTGCCATTGAATGTTTTTCTCAATGTGGAATGTTACTGTGATATTATTAGTGTAGAACAGCTCTCTGATGAGGACTTTGTTTGCCTGAGATCCTAGACAAAGACACACCAGCTAAGCAGCTTTCCTTCAGTTTTGGTTTTGTAAATAGATGCCCTCTGTAGATGGCCTGAAGACATCAGTAAAGAGACAAATATGTCAAAGAATGTGTGTCAGAAAAGAACGGTGTTTGGCGCTACTGAGAATCTCGAAGGATTCTAATGTTAATAGGATATGGAACAGTACAGCACAGTATAGGCCCTTCAGCCCTTGATGTTGTGCTGACATTTTATCCTACTCTAAGATCAAACTAACCTACATACCCTTCATTTTACTATCGTCCATGTGCCTATCCAAGAGTCGCTTAAATCTCCCTAATGTCTCTGACTCTACTATCACTGTTGGCAGTGCACTCCACACACCCACCACTCTCTGTGTAAAGAACTGACCTCTGACATTGCCCCAAAACCTTCTTCCAGTCACCTTTAAAATTATGCCTCCTTGTAATAGTCTCTGACGATTCACTCTATCTCTACCTCTCATCGCCTTGTACACCTCTATCAAGTCACCTCTCACCCTCCTTCACTTGAATGAGAAAATCTGTGGCTCCCTCAACCTTTCTTCATTAGACATGCCCTCCAGTCCAGGCACCATCCTGATAAATCTCTTCTGCACTCTGTCTAAAATTTCCATCCCCCTCCTATAATGAGGCAACCAGACCTGAGCACAATATTCTAAGTGTTGTCTAAGCAGGGCTCTGTAGAGCTGCAGCATAATCCCGCGGCTCTTAAACTACCATGCTAATGAAAGTCGACACACCGTACACCATCTTAACAACCCTTTCAACTTAGGTGGCAACTTTGAGGGCTCTATGGACATGGATCCCAAGATCCCTCTGTTCCTCCACACTGCCAAGAATCCTGCCTTTAACTCTGTATTCTATATTCAAATTTGACCTTCCAATATGAATTAATTCACAACTTTTCCAGGTTGAACTCCACCTGTCACTTCTCAGCCCAGCTCTGTATCCTGTCAGTGTCCCGTTGCAACCTTAAACAGCCCTCCACACTATCCACTACTTCACCAACTTCTGTATCATTGACACTTACTAACCTACCCTTCCACATCCGCATCCAAATCACAAAAGAGCAGAGGTCCCAGAACTGATCCCTATGGAACACCACTGGTCACCAAGCTCCAGGCTGAATACTTTCCATCTACTACCACCCTCTGTCCTCTATGGGCCAGCCAATTCTGTATCCAGACAGCCAAATTTTCTCTGTCTCCCATGCCTCCTTACTTTCTGAATGAGCCTAACATGGGAAACCTTATCAAATGCATTGCTAAAATCCATGTGCATCTCATCCACTGCTCTACCTTCAATGTGTTTTGTTACATCCTCAAAGAATTTCAATAAGGTTTGTGAAGCATGATCTGCCCTTCTCAAAGCCATGCTGACTATCTTTAATCAAACTGATTTTCCAAGCAATCATAAATCCTTTCTCTCAGAATCCTCTCCAATAATTTGCCCACCACAGACGTGAGACTGACTGGTCTGTAATTCCCAGGGTTATCCCTATTCCCTTTCTATAAGATTCACCACCCTCCAACCATCTGGGAGTACTACATCCGACAGTGAGGATGTAAACAGTATCGCCAAAGGTGCAGCAATCTCTTCCTTTGTTTCCTGTAGTAACCTTGGGTATATCCTGTCTGGCCCAGGGGACTTATCAATCCTTATATTTTTCAAAACTTTCAGCACATCTTCCTTCTTAACACCAACCTGTTTGAGCATATCAACTTGTTTCATGCTGTCGTCACGAACAACAAGGTCCCTCTCAGTAGTGAATACTGAAGCAAAGTATTCATTAAGGACCTCCCCTATCACCTCCGACTCCAAGCACAAGTTCCCTCCACTATCCCTGATCGGCCCTACCCTCACTCTGGCCATTCTCTTGTTGTTCTTATAAGTGGCGAATGCCTTAGGGTTTTCCTTAATCCTACCCGCTAAAGCTTTTTCATTTCCCCCTTCTTGCTGTCTTAACTTGATTCTTCAGTTCCTTCCTGGCTACCTTGTCACTCTCTAAAGCCCTGTCTGATACTCGCCTCCTCAACCTTAAGTAAGATTCCTTCTTCCTCTTGACTAGGTGTTCCACATCTCTTGTCATCTAAAGTTCCTTCACCCTACCATCCCTTCCTTGCCTCAGTGGGTCAAACCTATCCAGCACTCACAGCAAATGCTCCCTAAATCTCCACATTTCTGTTGTGCATTTCCCTGAAAACACCTGTTCCAATTTAGGTGCCCCAGTTCCTGTCTAATAGCATTGTAATTTCTCCTCCCCCGTTAAATACTTTCCCATACTGTCTGCTCCTATCCCTCTCCATAACTACAGTAAAGGACAGGGAGTTGTGATCACTATCACTGAAATGCCCAACCACGGAGAGATCTGACACCTGGCCTAGTTCATTGTCAAGTACCAAATCCAATATGGCCTCCACTCTCGTTGGCCTATCTACTTATTGAGTCAGGAACCCTGCCTAGACACACCTGACAAAACTGCTCTATCCAAACAACTTGAACTAAGGAGGTTCCAATCAATATTAGGGAAGTTGAAGTCACCCATGGCAACAATCCTGTTACTTGTGCACCTTTCCAAAATCTGCCTCCCAACCTGCTCCTTCATGTCTCTGTTGCTGTTGGAGGGCCTGTAGAAAACTCCCAATAAAGGGACTGCTTCTTTCATGTTTCTAACTTACACCCATACTAACTCTGTAGACAAACCCTGCTCGACGACTTCCCTTTCTGAAGCAGTGATACTATCCCTGATTAAAAATGCCACTCCCCACCTCTCTTACCTCACCCCCTATTCCTTTTGAAACATCTAAACCCTGGAATATCCAACAACCATTCCTGCCACTGTGATATCCAAGTCATAGAGATGTATAGCACAGAAACAGACCCTTCGGTCCAACTCATCCATGACGACCCAGATATCCCAACCCAATCTAGTCCCACTTGCCTGTACCCGGCCTATATCCCTCTAAACTCTTCCTATTCATGTACCTATCCAGATGCCTTTCAAATGTCGCAATTGTACCAGCCTCCACTGGCAGCTTATTCCATACATGCACCACCCTGTGCGTGAAAAAGTTGCCCTTTCTTTCCCCTCTCACCCTAAACCTATGCCCTCTAGTTCTGGACTCCCCGACCCCAGGGAAAAGACTTTGGCTATTTATCCTATCCATGCACCTCATAATTTTGTAAACCTCTATGAGGTCACCCCTCAGCCTTCGACACTCTAGGGATAACAGCCACAGCCTATTCAGCTTCTCCCTATAACTCAAATCCTCCAACCCTGGCATCATCCTTGTAAATCTTTTCTGAACCCTTGCAAGTTTCGCAACATCATTCCTATAGGAGGGAGACCAGAATTGCACACAATATTCCAAAAGTGGCCCAACCAACATGACCGCAACATGACGTCCCAACTCCTGTACTCAGTGCTTTGACCAATAAAGGAAAGCATACCAAATGCCTTCTTCACTGTCCTATCTACCTGCGACTCTACCTCCAAGGTCTCTTTGTTCAGCAATGCTCCCCAGGACCTTACCATTAAGTGTATAAGTCCTGCTAACATTTGCTTTCCCAAAATGCAGCACCTAAATTAAACTCGATCTGCCGCTCCTCAGCCCATTGGCCCATCTGATCAAGATCCTGTTGTAATCTTAGTCTCCGGAATGGCCGCAACATCACAGTTCCAAGTACTGATCCATGGTCTAAGTTTATCACCTTTATTCCTGATACTACTTGCATTAAAATAGACACACTTCAACCCATCACACTGACTGTAACTTTGCCCTATCCTTTCTCTCAGACTTTCCGCACACTGTATCTGGCTGTTCATTAACTACTCCATCATCGGATCCGTAGCTCCAGTTCCTACCCCACTGCCAAGCTAGTTTAAACCCATTGGAAGAGCTACAGCAAATCTCCCATCCAGGATATTGGTGCCCTTCTGGTTCAGGTGCAACCCATCCTTCTTGTACAGGTCACACCTTCCTCAGAAGGTATCCCAATGATCCACATATCTGAAACACTCCCCCCTACACTAGCCCTGCAACCACGTGTTTATCTGCACTCGCTGTCTGTTCCTAGCTTCATTAGCACGTGGCATCAATAGCAATCCTGAGATTACTACTCTGCTCATTTTGCCTTCTAGCTTCCAACCTAACTCCCTATATTTTCTTTTCAGGTCCTCACCCTTTTTCCTAGCTATGACATTGGTACCTGACGTTTGGTTGCTCTTCCTCCCCCTTAAGAATCCTGTTAGACTCGATCCAAGACATCATAGCTGACCTCACCCATCATGTGGTCATAGAAAGAGAAAGTGGCCTGATGAAGTTGTTCAGTTTTCAGTTTCAGTAGATTGCCAGTGTTTATATGATCACATATTTTGGTAAAATGAATTCAGACAACACATAGTAGTCTCCTTTGTTCATAGTGTTTTTTTTGTAACTGCCAGATGAAGAAGCTGTAGTAAATTGTAGATCTCCCAGTTCTGAAACCAGTCTAGGATTGCTGGCTGACAAAGGCAATGGCAAATATTATTTCCATTATGCTTAGCAGAAAGATCCTTTAATGATTGTCATAATTGCTGGAGAAGCTGTTGTTTTTGTATATTGTTGCAACCTTTGCATCTCCCGTTCTGGGGCACTGGATGTCACAGAATATGACAGCTTGTAAATAGAAACTTCAACCCATCGTGTTCTTGCCAGTTATCAAGCAGCTATCTACTCTAATCACATTTCCAAGCACTGGGTTTTAGCCTTTATATGCCAAGGGTTTCAAGAATTTATCTAAATATTTCTTAAATATCATAATGGTTCCTGTCTTAATAAAATTTCAGGCGTTGGGTTCTTTCATGCCACTGATAGTAAACCAAATCAAATCAGCACAGTGTTGGATTCACAACACAGTGAAATTGTAACTTTCAATGACCCTCCAAACTGCCCAACTGTTCCTAACCAGATCTTCAGAATAATAGATCTTTAACACCAAGTTTATAACTTGAACAAAAAATTAACAAGTTAACATTAAAGTTCAGGAACAAATGTAAAGAAGGAAATTGTAATTTTCCAGTTCTACAAACAATTTCCAATTATTTATCTTCATAAAGTCCTTGGACAATGGATTATTCTAAGGTAAGTAGAACTGCATATCTTGCTTGAATTCCAAAGCCACCAGTTAATGCAAAAACAGCTTCAGTAGACTTCTAGAAACATTTACTTACTGGCATTCTTTTCTCAGAACCTTCAACAATTCAATAAGTGAAGAGAAACTAGAGAACAAATCAAAACATCAGAAGTTTCCAAAGCTCTCATGCCTTCTGCCAACACATTCAGAACCAGTTCTCCCTTGAGGTTGTATTTTTTCTCGCTGAGCTGGAAGGTTTGTTTTCAGACATATCATCACCATACTCGGTAACATCATCAGTAAGCCTCCACTGATGTTATACCCTGCCTTCTATTTATGTGCCTTGGTCTCTTAAGGTTGGTGATATTATTTCCTGTTCTTTTTCTCAGAGGATAGTAGATGGGATCTGAATCAATGTATTTATTGATGGAGTTCCAGTTAGAATGCCAGGCCTCTAGGAATTCCTGTGCATGAAGAGTATAAAGGCAATAGGAGTATACTTAAGAGGGAAATCAGGAGGGCAAAAAGGGGACATGAGATAGCTTTGGCAAATAGCATTAAGGAGAATCCAAAGGGTTTTTACAAATACGTTAAGGACAAAAGGGTGTCAGATCTCGCGGTGGGAGAACACTTTGGTGACAGTGATCACAACTGCTTCACATTTACCATAGCCTTGGAAAGGGAAAGGAGCAGTTACCAAGGGAAGATATTTAACTGGGGAAAGGAAATTATGACACTACCAGACAGGAATTGGGAAGTACAGACTAGGAGCAATTGTTCCACAGAAAGGGCACAGCAGACATGTGGAGACAATTTAAGGAGCAGTTGTGAGTGATGCATGAATTTGTTCCTCTGAGACAGGTAAGATTAAGGAACCTTGGATGATGAGAACAGAGGAACTTCTCATCAAAAGGAAGAAGGCAGCTTACGTTAGGTGGTGAAGCAAGGATCTAGCACAGCTTTAGAGGATTACAGGCTAGCTAGAAAGGAGCTCAGAAATGGACTGAGGAGAGCCAGGAGGGGCACGAAAAAGGCTTGGCAGGAAGGATTAGGGAGAACCCAAAGGCATTTTACTCGTACATGAGGAGTAAGAGAATGATCAGGGAGAAGGTAGGGCCGATCAGGGATAGCATAGGGAACTTGTGCGTGGAGTCTGAGCAGATAGGGGAAGCCCTAAATGAGTTTTTTGCTTCAGTTTTCACTGAGGAAAGGGACCTTGTAAATGAACACTTTGAGGAGCTGGGATACAGGCTTGACGAGATCAAAATAGATGAAGTTGATGTACTGGAAATTTTGGAAAACATTAAGATGAATAAGTCTCTAGGGCCAGACCAGATTTATCCTTGGCTCCTCCAGGAAGTGAGAAAGGAGGTTGCTAAGTCGCTGGCGAGGATCTTTGCCTCCTCACTCTCCACGGGAGTTGTACCGGAGTATTGGAAAGGAGGCAAATGTTGTTCCTCTTTTCAAGAAGGGCAATAGGGAAATCCTTGACAATTACAGACCAGTCAGTCTTACGTCTGTGGTCAGCAAGGTTTTGGAAAGAATTCTGAGGGGTAGGATTTATGACTATTTGGCAAAGGTTTTGCTACAGGTCTACAAGTCCCTGGTGAGACCACACTTGATTAAAGGCAGTCAGCATGGCTTTGTGAGGGACAGGTCATGCCTCACAAATCTTATTGAGTTCTTTGAGGAGGTGTCAAGACAGGTTGACGATGGTTGAGTAGTGGATGTGATGTATATGGACTTCAACAAGGCATTTGATAAGGTTTCCCTCATTCATAAAGTCAGGAATTATGGGATACAGTGAGATTTGGCTATCTGGATTCAGAATTGGCTGGCTGACAGAAGGCAGAGAGTGGTTGTAGATGGGAAGTATTTTGCCTGGAGGTCAGTGTTAAGTGGGGTCCCACAGGGCTCTTGTTGGGCCTCTGCTCTTTGTAGTTTTTATAAATGACTTGGTTGAGGGGTGGGTTAGTAAATTTGCAGATGACACAAAGGTTGGAGGTGCCGTTGATAGTATCGAGGGATATTACAGGCTGCAGCGCAACATAGATGGGATGCAGAGCTGGACTGAGAAATGGCAGATGGAGTTCAACCTGGATAAATGCAAAGTTATGCATTTTGGAAAGTCGAACCCAAATGCTAAATATTGGATTAAAGACAGGATTCTTGGCAGAGTGGAGAAACAGGGGGATCTGGGTGTGCAAGTACATAATCAAAGTTGCCACCCAAGTGGCTAGGGTTGTTCAGAAAGCATATGGTGTTTTATCTTTCATTCACGGGGGATCGAGTTTAAGAGCCGCGAGGTTTTGCTACAGGTCTACAAGTCCCTGGTGAGACCACACTTGGAATACTGTGTCCAGTTCTGGTCGCCCTACTATAGGAAAGATACAGAGGCTTTGGAGAGGGTGCAAAGAAGGTTTACTAGGATGCTGCCTGGAGTGGAGGGCTTGCCTTATGAAGAAAGGTTGAATAAGCTTGGACTTTTCTCACTGGAGAGAAGGAGAAAGAGAGGAGACTTGATCGAGGTATACAAGATAATGAGAGGAGTAGATAGCGTCAATAGGCATAAGACTTCTCCCCATGGCAAGATTGACTGGTACGCGGGGTCATAGTTTTAAGATATTAGGAGAAAGGTATAGAGGAGACGTCAGAGGTAGGTTCTTTACGCAGAGAATGCACAGAATGCATTGCCAGCGATGTAGTGGAAGCAGAGATTTTAGGGACATTGAAACGACTGCTGGACATGCACAAGGACAGCAGTGAGTTGAGGGGATTAAACCTCAGCACAACATCATGGACCTAAGGGCCTGTTCTGTGCTGTACTTTTCTATGTTCTATATAACTGGGGAGAGAATAGGGCCCCTCAAAGATCAGCAAGGCGGCCTTTGTGTGGAGCCACAGAAAATGGGGGAGATACTAAACAAGTATTTTGCATCAGTATTTACTGTGGAAAAGGATATGGAAGAAATAGAATGTAGGGAAATAGATGGTGACACCTTGAAAAATGTCCATATTACAGAGGAGGAAGTGCTGGATGTCTTGAAATGCATAAAGGTGGATAAATCCCCAGGACCTGATCAGATGTACCCTAGAACTCTATGGGAAGCTAGAGAAGTGATTGCTGGGCCTCTTGCTGAGATATTTGTAACATTGATAGTCACAGGTGAGGTGCTGGAAGACTGGAGGTTGGCTAATGTGGTGCCACTGTTTAAGAACGGTGGTAAGGACAAGCCAGGGAACTACAGACCAGTGAGCCTGATGACGGTGGTGGGCAAGTTGATTGAGGGAATCCTGAGGGACAGGATGTACATGTACTTGGAAAGGCAAGGACTGACTAGGGATAGTCAACATGGCTTTGTGCATGGGAAATCATGTCTCACAAACTTGATTGAGTTTTTTGTGGAAGTAACAAAGAGGATTGATGAGGGCAGAGCAGTAGATGTGATCTATATGGATTTCAGTAAGGCGTTCGACAAGGTTCCCCATGGGTGACTAATTAGCAAGGTTAGATCACATGGAATACAGGGAGAATTAGCCATTTGGATACAGAACTGGCTCAAAGGTAGAAGACAGAGGGTGGTGGTGGTGGGTTGTTTTACAGACTGGAGGCCTGTGACCAGTGGAGTGCCACAAGGATCAGTGCTGGGTTCTCTACTTTTTGTCATTTATATAAATGATTTGGATGCGAGCATAAGAAGTATGGTTAGTAAGTTTGCAGATGACACCAAAATTGGAGGTGTGGTGGACAGCGAAGAAGGTTGATTACAACAGGATCTTGATCAGATGGGCCAATGGGCCGAGAAGTGGCAGATGGAGTTTAATTTAGAGAAATGCGAGGTGCTGCATTTTGAGAAAGCAAATCTTAGCAGGACTTATACATTTAATGGTAAGGTCCTAGGGAGTGTTGCTGAACAAAGAGTCCTTGGAGTGCAGACTCATAGCTCCTTGAAAGTGGAGTTGCAGATAGATAGGATAGTGAAGAAGGCATTTGGTATGCTTTCCTTTATTGGTCAGAGTATTGAGTACAGGAGTTGGGAGGTCATGTTGTGGCTGTACAGGTCATTGGTTAGACCACTATTGGAATATTGTGTGCAATTCTGGTCTCCTTCCTATCGGAAAGATGTTGTGAAACTTGAAAGGGTTCAGAAAAGATTTACAAGGATGTTGCCAGGGTTGGAGGAGTTTAGCTATAAGGAGAAGCTGAACAGGCTGGGGCTGTTTTCCCTGGAGCATCGGAGGCTGAGGGGTAACCTTATAGAGGTTTACAAAATTATGAGGAGCATGGATAGGATAAATAGCCAAAGTCTTTTCCCTGGGGTGGGGAAGTCCAGAACTAGAGGTTTAGGGTGAGAAGGGAAAGATATAAAAGAGACTTAAGGGACAACATTTTCACACAGAGGATGGTACATGTATGGAATGAGCTGCCAGAGGAAGTGGTGGAGGCTGGTACAATTGCAACATTGAAGAGGCATTTGGATGGGTACATGAATGGCAACGGATTGGAGGGATATTGGCCGGGTACGGGCAGGTGGGACTAGATTGGGTTGGGATATCTGGTCAGCATGGACAGGTTGGACTGAAGGGTGTGTTTCCATGCTGTACATCTCTGACTCTATGCCTCTGTTTAGCCTGTTGTCCCAGTTGAAGTGTTGTCCTCCTTCGTCTGTATGTAAGGATACTAGTGAGAGTGAGTCATGTCTTTTGGAGACTAGTTAGTGTTCATGTAACCTGGTGGTTGGCTTTCTGCCTGTCTGTCCAATGTAGTGTTTGTTAAAGTCCTTGCATAGTATTTTGTAAATGACATTAGTTTGTTGGTTGTTTGTATAGGGTCTTTCACGTTCATTTGCCACTGTTTAAGTGTATTGATAAGTTTGTGGGCTACCATGATGCCAAGGGGTCTAAGTAGTCTGGAAGTCATATCAGAGATGTCTTGCATGTTCAGTAACATGGCTATAGTTTTTGGGCGCATTGTGTCTGCTTGTTTGGGTTTGTTGTTGAGAAATCAGTGGACTGTGTTTGTTTTTTGGGTACCCGTTCTTCTTGAATACGCTGTGTAGGTGTTTTTCTTCTGCTGTTCATAGTTCCTGGATCCTGCAGTGTGTTGTGGCCCATTGAAATAATGATCTGATGCAGCTCCTTTTGTGGGTGTTGGGATGAACAGTTTCTGTAGTTACATATTTGGTCTGTATGTGTTGCTTTTCTGGTAGATGCTGATTTGAAATTCTCCATTAACTGTTCGTTCTACTGTGACAGCTAGGAATGGGAGTCTGTTGTCGTTCTCTTTCTGTTTTGTGAATTTTATGCCAGTAAGAGTATTGTTGATGATGTAGGTATCCTCTAACTTGTTCCATTTTGTGATGACAAAAGTGTCATCCACATAGTGGACCCAAAGTTTGGGTTGGATAGTTGGGAGGGCTGTTTGTTCGAGTCTCTGCATTATACTGGCTCTGCTAAGAATCCTGATATTTGAGATCCCATGGGTGTTCCGTTGATTTGTTTGTAGGTCTTGTCATTGAAGGTGAAGCAGGTAGTGAGGCACAGGTCTACTAACTTGAGGATGTTGCCCTTGCTGATGAAGTTGGTGCTGTCTATTGTTTGTGTCTTTGGTTCCTCTAGTAGTGCGGTCAGTGTTTCTTTGGCCAGGTTGATGTTAATTGATGTGAAATGGGCTGCTACATGAAAGGAAACTATTATTTTGTCCCCTTCTATCTTGGTGTCTTTCATGTTCAGGAATTCTTGGGTGGAGTGAATGGAGTGGCATAAGTCTTCTAGGTATTTTAATCTTTGTTGTCATTCCTTGGCTAGTCTGTGTGTTCCAGGCAGTGAGACTATGGGTCTGAGGGGTGCCCCTGGTGTGTGTACTTTATCCGTAGAAGCGGGGTGTGTTGGATCCATCTGGTTTCATGTTTTGGAAATCTGTTTTGTTTATTTCACCTAATTTATGACGTATTTTTAATGTGGATGTGACACGATTTTCTAGTTGTGGAGTTGGGTCTATCGCCACCTTTTGATAAGAATCGGTATGTGTGAGCAATGAGTTCGCTTTTTCAATGTACTCTGTTCTGTTAAGGATGACGATCATGGACACTTTGTCTGCAGGTAGGTTTACTATTTTTATTGTCTTTTTTAAGTCTTTCTCGGGCTTTCCTTTCCTGTGTGTTGAGGGTGTTCCCTTTTCCTGAATTTGAATTTAGTTTATTGTCACGTGTACTGAGGCACAGTGAAAAGCTTTGTCTTGCGAGCATTACAGACAGATCACAGAGTTAAGTAACATAGCATAGGCAAATAATAGGTAAACAGTGGCAAATGCAAAAACACAGCCACAGGCGAATGCTAAGAGTTTGAGTGTCCATTCAGTATTCTAAAAACAGTAGGGTAGAAACTGTTTTGAAACCGGCCGGTGCGTGTGTTCAGGCTTCAGTACCTTCTCCCCGATGGTAGAGGTTGTAGAAAAACATTGCCAGGGTGGGAGGGATCTTTGAGAATGCTAGCGGCCTTTCTTTAACAGCGGGCCTGGTAGATGGATTCTATAGATGGGAGGTTGGCCTTTGTGATTGTCAAGGCCGAGTTCATGACAGTTACCTTACCATACATCCAGACACAATGCTCTTGCTGACACATCTATAAAAGTTGGCAAAGGTATTTGCTGTCATGCCATATTTCCTCAGTTGCTTGAAGAAGAAGAGACGTTGTTGGGTCTGTGTAACCAGTGCATCCACATGAAGAGTGCAAGAAAGCTTGTGGTGGATGACCACTCCCAGGAGCTTGACACTCCACTCGTACCACCTCTGTGCTGTTAATGTGTAAGGGGACACGAGTAACATCCCATTGAAAGTCAATAATGAGTTCCTTGGTCTTGCAGGCATTGAGAGCTAGGTTGTCCTCAGTCCACCATTTCTCCAGGTCTTCCATCTCCCGTCTGTAGCCTGTTTTGTCACCATCTGAGATTCGACCGACTATGGTGCTGTCATCAGCTAACTTTTAAATGGCATTAGTCTGGTATTTGGTGACGCAGTCATGGGTATACACTGAGTACAGTATGGGGCTGAGTATGCACCCCTGGGGGGCTCCAGTGTTGAGTGTTAGTGAGGATGAAATATTGTCCTCAAACTTCACTGATTGTGGCCTGTGGGTCAGGAAACTGAGGATCTAGTTGCAGAGAGTGGGGCTTAGTCCAAGATCACTAAGTTTAGTAATCAGTCTCGAGAGGATAATAGTGTTGAAGGCTGAACTGTAGTCAATGAGTAGGATTCTTACGTAGCTATTCTTGGTGTCAAGATGTTCTATGGAGGAGTGAAGGGCAAGTGATATGGCATCTGACGTGGATCTGTTGGTCCGATAGGCAAATTGGAGTGGGTCAAGAGTAGAAGGGAGGTTCGGGTTGATTAATGCCATGACCAGCCTTTCAAAGCACTTCATAACCACCAAAGTTAGGGCCACTAAGCAGTAGTTATTGAGACATGCTGCATGAGCCACCTTAGGCACAGAGATGATGTTGGCCTTCTTGAAACAGGCAGGGACAGTGGCCTGCTGCAGGGAGAGGTTGAAGATGTCCGAGAAGACCTCTGCCAGTTGATCTGTGAGTGCATGGCCTGGTACTCCGTCTGGTCCCATCACTTTCCTTGGATTCACATGAAGGAAAACTGATCTGACCTCTGGTGCAATGACTGTTGGTATAGGTTTGTCAGGACTTGTCAGACTAGGTGTTACCTTCCGTTGAAATTCTGCTCAAAGTGAGCATAAAGGCGTTGAGATGATCTGGGAGGGATGTGTCATCGCCTGCTATCTTGCACTGTCTCTTTTTAGAACCTGTGATGTCATTCAGTCCTTGCCATAGCTGTCGGGTGTCTGTCTGGGTCTCTAGGTCGGATATTTCTGTGTATAATGCAGAAGTTACAGGATCAGTTCATTCCAAAAAGGAAGAAAGGTCCCAGGAGGAGGCATGGGCGGCCATGGCTGACGAGGGAAGTTAAGAAACACATAAAGTTAAAAGAGAAAAAGTATAACATAGCAAAGATAAGTGGGAAAACGGGAGGACTGGGAAGCTTTTAAAGAACAACAGAGGATTACTAAGGAGGAAATACACAGAGAAAAAAATGAGGTACGTAGGTAAACTGGCCAATAATATAAAGGGGGATAGTAAAAGCTTTTTTAGGTATGTGAAAGGCAAAAAAATGGTTAAGACTAAAATTGGGCCCTTGAAGACAAAAACAGGGGAATATATTACGGGGAACAAAGAAATGGCAGAAGAATTGAATTGGTACTTCAGATCTATGTTCACTGGGGAAGACACAAGCAATCTTCCTGAGGTAACAGTGGCTGAAGGACCTGAACTGAAGGGAATTTATATTTGCCAGGAATTAGTGTTGGAGAGACTGTTAGGTCTGAAGGTTGATAAGTCCTCGGGGCCTGATGGTCTACATCCCAGGGTACTGAAGGAGGTGGCTTGAGAAATCGTGGATGCGTTGGTGATTATTTTACAGAGTTCGATAGATTCGGGATCAGTTCCTGTGGATTGGAGGATAGCTAATGTTATACCACTTTTTAAGAAAGGTGGGAGAGAGAAAGCAAGAAATTATAGACCAGTTAGTCTGACCTCAGTGGTGGGAAAGATGCTGGAGTCTATTATAAAGGATGAAATTACGACACATCTGGATAGTAGTAACAGGATAGGTCAGGATTTATGAAGGGGAAATCATGCTTGACTAATCTTCTGGAATTTTTTGAGGATGTAACTCTGAAGATGGACGAGGGAGATCCAGTAAATGTAGTGTACCTGGACTTTCAGAAAGCTTTTGATAAAGTCCCACATAGGAGGTTAGTGAGCAAAATTAGGGCACATGGTATTGGGGGCAAAGTACTAACTTGGATTGAAAGTTGGTTGGCTGATAGGAAACAAAGAGTAGTGATAAACGGCTCCATTTTGGAATGGTAGGCAGTGACCAGTGGGGTACCGCAGGGATCAGTACTAGGACCGCAGCTTTTTACAATATATGTTAATGATATAGAAGATGGTATTAGCAATAACATTAGCAAATTTGCTAATGACATGAAGCTGGGTGGCAGGGTGAAATGTGAGGAGGATGTTAGGAGATTACAGGGTGACCTGGACAAGTTAGATGAGTGATCAGATGCATGGCAGATGCAGTTTAATGTGGATACATGTATTGTTATTCACTTTGGTGGCAAGAACAGGAAGGCAAATTACTATCTAAATGGAATCAATTTAGGTAAAGGGGCAGTACAGAAAGATCTGGGTGTTCTTGTACACCAGTCAATGAAGGTAAGCATGCAGATACAGCAGGTAGTGAAGAAGGCTAATAGCATGCTGGCCTTCATAACAAGAGGGATTGAGCATAGAAGCAAAGAGGTTCTTCTGCAGCTCTACAGGGTCCTGGTGAGACCACACCTGGAGTATGCAGTTCTGGTCTCCAAATTTGAGGAAAGACATTCTGGCTATTGAGGGAGTGCAGCGTAGGTTCACGAGGTCAATTCCTGGATTGGCGGGATTACCTTACACTGAAAGACTGGAGCAACTGGGCTTGTATACCCTTGAGTTTAGAAGACTGAGAGGGGATATGATTGAGACATATAAGATTATTAAAGGTTTGGACACTCTGGTGGCAGGAAACATGTTTCCGCAGATGGGTGAATGCCGAATTAGAGGACACAGCTTAAAAATACGGGGTAGACCATTTAGGACGGAGATGAGGAGAAACTTCTTCACCCAGAGAGTGGTGGCTGTGTGGAATGCTCTTCCCCAGAGAGCAGTGGAGGTCCAGTCTCAGGATTCATTTAAGGAAGAGTTGGATAGGGCTCTCAAGGATAGTGGAGTCAAGGGCGATGGAGACAATGCAGAACAGGATACTGATTAAGGATGATCAGCCATGATCATATTGAATGGTGGTGCAGACTCGAAGGGCGGAATGGCCTACTCCTGCGCCTATTGTTTATTGTCTATTGTCTAGTTTGGATCAGTATTGGTCCTTGGCTGTCTTAATGGCTTTGTGAACGTCATAGAAGAAACAGGGCATTATGGTCAGAGTTCCCGAAATAAGGTGCGGGATGAAGCAGTAGGCATCTTTCACAGTGGTGTAGCAGTAATCTAAAATGTTTGGGCCCCAGGTGGGGCAGGTAATGTTCTGGTGGTACTTGGGCAACACCTTCCTTAGATTGGTTTGATTGAAGTCACCAGTTATAATAAATAGAGTCTCGGGGTGTTCCATCTCCAGGGTGTTAGTGGTGGAGTACAGCACACCCAAAGCTTTCTCAACCTTTTCTTGTGGTGGTATGTACACAGCAGTTAGTATAGCAGCGGTAAATTCCTGTGGTAGGTAAAATGGGCGGCATTTGATGGTGAGGAATTCAAGGTTTAGGGAGCACTGGCTGCCCAGGGTTGCAATGTCATGCACCACAAGTTGATGATTAAAAAGCAAATCCCTCCACCCTTTGTACTCAAGGTTGCTGTACAGTCTAAACGATGGGTAGAAACACCAGCTTGGTGTTGGTGCAACTGTCTGTCTGATGGCCGGCTGACTTCCTTCAGTGAGTCCATTGTCCTTCAGGGTTAATTGTAATGCTGCTAAGAAGTCCTTTTTATCTGCACCTCTGTAGTTGTAGTTTATCCCTCTTACTAGGGCAGCTTTTTCTGTGTCTGTTAGTGGTCGGTCTGATAGGTTTTTGATCCAAGATACTGAGTTGTCTGTGTTAGTCTTTTGTGTGAGTTTGTCCAGTTTATCCTGTAGGATTAGTTTTTTTCACTTTCTGTGTTTGCTGATGATTGATGATTATGGCTTGTTCTAGTGTGTCTGCCCATTCATAGTCTGTCGTATGAGTATATAAAGTTTTTTGGTGCAAACTTTGCCAATTGTATTTATGGAGTCGGTTGTGGGCATCGTTGATGATTTCTCGCAACATTCTGCGGCCGTTCTGTTCTACTGTTCTTTTGGCTAGTGGAGTGTTGAACAGTGTTTGTATTTCAGATATTTTGGTCATACCTGATTCCTGAGGCATTCATATAGGAAGTACAGTTGTTTGCATGTGGCACTCATTCGGATGGTGTTGATTTCCCATCTTTGGGCTCATCTTAGCATATTGCTCCCAAAGGGGTTTGCAATGTTTAAGAGGATTTGTAGCTCAGGTTGAGATTCAGGTTGTAAGTTACAACCTGAATTAGAACATTACCTTCCCAGGTTAGATCCCAGCAAAAAATACTTTTCTCTGTTCTCTTCTCTTTGAACTTGCAACATCAACTTGCTTTAAAAGTTCAATTCTTAGTTTCAACTCTCAGTTCCAAATAAAAGAAAAATGAGAAAAATAATAGAAAAATAGTGATAGTCTCTACAGTTCCACCTATCCTTCACCCTCTGGATCAAAACAAGTTCTCCTTAAATTCCCTCTAAGCTTCCTGCATCTTACCTGGTAATTGGCATCTCTCTTCGGGGGAGAAGTCTATTCTTGTCTCTCATAACTATATCAATCTCAATTAGATCCCCCTTTGGCCTTCGCTGCTATGAGGAAAACAAACCCAACATATGTTGTCTTTCTTCATAGTTGAAACACTCCAGTCTAGACAACATCCTGATGGACCATCTCTAACACCCTGTTTGGTGCAATCATATCCTTCCTATAGTGTGATGACAAGAGCTGCACATAGAACCCCAGCTTTAGCCTAACTAATGATTTATACAAGTCCATCATAACCACCTTGCTCTTGAAATCAATGTCTCACCTAGTAAAGATGTGTTCCATATTCCTCCTTAGCCAATTTATCTCCCTGCCTTATGATCATAAGGCCATCAGGTATCAGAGCAGAACTAGACCATTCAGCCCATTGATTCTGCTCTGCCTTTGCTGACATATTTTTCAACCTCATTCTCCACCCTTCTCACCGTATCCTTTGATCCCCTTAAGAATGTGTCTATCTCTGTCTTAAAGATATTCAATGACTTGGCCTCCACAGCCTTTTGTGGCCAATGAGTTTCACAGATTCACCACCCTCTTGGCTGAAAAAAATCCTCCTCATCTCAGTTCTAAAGGGTCAGGTCTTCACTCTGAGGCTATGCCCTCAGGTCCAAGTCTGTCTTTCTTGAGGAAACATCTTCTCCATGTCCACTCTCTCCAGGCCTGTCAGTATTCCATTATTTTTAATCTTACAGCTGTGGTCCTGTTCTGCTGGTCAAAGCAACTTGCTTTTTTGTCTGACTTCTCCTATTACTCTTATCATGTAAACATTTCTATTAAATGGTCTGGTAACCTGAATCAATCTGTTGGATATTGAGAGAGTTAAACATTTTTACATATTAATTTCTTCATTAATGTAGTTGCCAGAGTTTTGCTGAGCCCAAAGGCTATTTTCTCAATAGAGAGAGGTAAATGGTGATGGGTTAACTTAAGAGTCATCATTCCCCAGGTGAAGGGAGAGTTTGAGAAGGAGAGTCCTTCACAGCAACTTCAGCCACTATTGGAATTGAACCCACACACCCCATCGTAAACCAGCTGTTCAGTCAGCTGAGATAACCAAAATTTTGCAATCATTACATCTGATGTAAAGCCAAGCTTTGCAAGATTTCCTATTTTGCAAATAAGACAATTTTATTAAAGTAGCCACTAGATGGTGTTTGTTGATCAGTTTTGAACCGTTCATTTATGACAGGAGTGTGCCTGTAGGAGGCACCTTCTAGTTGCCCAATTGTAATGCATCTTTTTTTTCAAACTGAGTCTAATAATTACCTGTAGCCAGAATGACACCAGCCTGTTCTGGGTCACGGAACTGCTCAAATTATTTTGCAATGGGGTGAGGGGAGGTTATAGGGGTGGGGGTGAGGTGGGGAGGGGTGGGGAGTGGTACTATGGGTTGCCAGCTAAGCTGTATAGAATGAGCATTATCAGGGGATTAAGGATCCCAACATCAGGCTGAAAAGTGCCTGCCAGTTTGCAATTTCCTCCAGCAGGAATCATGCAGCAAATTTAGCTCTGGCAAGCCCTACATTTCACTGGATTATTATAGTGCAGAAAGAGGCCATTTGGCCTGCTGTGCCTGTGCTGGTTCTCTGTTTATTTTGACTTAGAGCCACACTTCCTGTCTTTCCTCCATAACCCAGCATCTTCCAGCTGCAGACTTGCTGTTGAGAAGAGTCAGAGACCTCAGGGGCAATGCAAAATGGAGGCACCCTGAGACAGGTGTGTAGAAAGTAACATTTAAGGGCAGTAGATACCACAGGTCAGGAAAATTATGCTGGAGGAGTATTGAACTTGCAGATATGACCTTTCATGACCAATCTCCTCTTTGGGTCTGGGAGCTTCTAGCTCTGATAGACTGCTGGGCTGTCAGAGGCAGTCCACCTTGAGGAGAATAACACTTTTCAAATTGGCCATGTCCTGGGAGCCACCATAACATGGCCTGTAATTTGGCCCTTCGCTGCCAGTCCCATTGGAGTGGGCTGAGAAATATCCCAATGGCAGGACCACATTGGGCAGCCAGTGGAGTTCAGGCCATTGTCTCACTAAATCCCTCTCCCAGCAAGGGACACTGGGCCCTTTTAATTTTGCCCCCATTGCACATTAGATGCAATTTAGAAGAAGCTCAATGTCCTGCCTCAAATGCCCTTCCTAGGGTCCTATCCTTGATCATTGTTTCCTACATTATGACAGTACAGATGTAGTTCAAAGATACTTCACGTGCTGTAAAACTCTTTGGAAAGGCCTGAGATCGTGAAAGTTGTTAAATAGACATGAGTCTTAGCGAGTTTTGAGAAGATTTGTAGCTCAGGTTGAGGTTCTAGGTGTCGGTTTGCTCGCTGAGCTGCAAGGTTCATTTTCAGACATTTCGTCACCATACTAAGTAACATCTTCAGTGAGCGTCTGGAGGCTCACTGAAGACGTTACCTTGTATGGTGACGAAACGTCTGAAAATGAACCTTCCAGCTCAGCGAGCAAACCTACACTAAATATGAGTCTTTTGTCTTGCTCTATGTGAAGTACAGCCCATTGGCCCAGGATCTCTCAATTCACCCATGAACCCCATCCTATTTGATTTTTGATTCCATTTAAAATGATGTTTGAGAACGTGAGTTTTCTAATAGTTGATGGACTTGAGATGATCAAACTATCCCTCCTCCTCTGTCCAACACTGGGATTAGTCTTGCTCCTCCTATCTTCTGCTTCTTCCAGGATGCACTGCTCTTGCTTTACACACAAATGAGAACAGTTTTTAAATGTCCTATATCATCCTGACGAGGGCTCTGTCAACTTTAACAACAGGGCAATTTCAACCATTTTACGTCAGGAATAATTCCTGCTTTGTTTGTCATCTTACAATGTTTGGACAAACAGAGCTGGATTCTCGTCCCTCAAGGGTACTCTCCCAATGAAATGAGACCTACAGCCAAGACCCTGTAAACACCCATGTAAACTGAGGCAATGGGATCTCGTCAGGGTTCTAAAGGGAATCCAAGCTGATTGGCAGAGGCAAATGCTTCATGTCCTGAAGAAGAGAAAAAGACAACCAGAGAACTTGGAAAAGCTAGGAGTTAGGAAAAGAATTTTATTGTAAGACCTTTGATTGTACTGAGACCTCAAAAGTCACTCATTTGAGGAGACAGAATTGGGTTATTTTCTCATTTAACCAGGGCCATTGCCTGATCTCCCCAGCACTGTCCAGTGACCACTGCCAACCTCTGCTGTTTAACCCAGGAACTGAAAGGTAGCTAGGAAAGTGATGCCCACTCCTGTTTCCATACAGCATTACTGAATAGACAGATGTGAAAGAGGGTAACTCACTGGGAAACAGCTATCATATTGCACTCTTCCCTTCTTCCATCAAACTCCATTTGCCACCAAAATCCCAAATACAAAAATGATGTGGAGGAGCTGGTGTTGGACTGGGGTGGACAAAGTTAAAACCCACACAACACCAGGTTATAGTCCAACAGGTTTATTTGGCAGCATTAGCTTTTGAAGTGCTGCTTCGTTATCAGATGGTTGTGATGAAGAAGCAGCCCTTCAAAAACTAGTGATTCCAAATAAACCTGTTGGACTATAACCTGGTGTTGTGTGATTTTTAAATAAATACAAAAAATAGTCAGCTTCTCCTCCAAGCTGTCGGACCTAACTCTAAAGTCTTCTTGGTTTGATGTTATCTGAGAGTTTAATCACATTCCACTGACCTGAGTTTCTAACTTTGAAGCCCCATGAGGACATGATATGATCTTCAAGGAGTTTCAACCCTTTTCTGACAGTATTTGATTAATATTGATTTGTTGAAAGCTTTTCTCTCTTTCTCATGCGTGCACTCTCACTCTCTAGTTTACTGCTACTCCTCAGTATTCCTTTGCAGTATTTCTGCATAACTTTGGAGTCAGCCCAATGTTTTCACTCTGCCTGCTTCCCACATCCCTGTAAATTTTTCTTGTTTCCTTATTCTCCTTTCTAATTTCCTTGTTGATTTTTTTAAACATATGTTGTAACCCTCTTTCATCAAGGGATCTGCTCACACCGCACTAGGCTTTTTCAGTTATCCTTGAGAATGTTTTCCCTACTATCCTTAGGTCAGCGAGAGTTCTGAGAGTTCAGTGCAGGATTTTCTCAATCCTTTCAGTGGTGAAGGCCATTGATAGTACCAATGCTTTAATTATGTCTCATCGATAAATTCAACCAATTGAGCAGCATGAGTTGTCAGAGTTAAGGGGAAAGAACTGGGAATATTAGAGGTTTGAAATCAAAGCTGAAAAATCACAGCAGCCCTGCCAATCTGTGTAAGAGAAAAGAGAGATTAACGTTCACTTGATTGATCCTGAGCGATCTTTTCACTTCTCATAAAAATCAGACTACTGAACATTTAATCCACTAAAATCTCTGTGACAGTGACAGTATTCCTTATTCCAAGCTCCCACAACACATCCTCTTTATTGAACTACTGTTCTGACTCCAACTTACCAACTAGGCAGTCAGGCTCAAGTTACTCCTCAACCCAGTTTGCAAATGAAACACCGGCTATTAACCCAAAATGTTTTTGCAACAAATGAACCTGTACTGTATACTGTACACTTGTACTCCAAACATGTTATAGTCTCTACACCTGCATTGTATATGGTATACTTGGACTCTACATCTGTTGTATGCTGGGTAGTTATACTGTATAGAACAGTACAGGACAGGAGAGACCCTTCAGCCCTTGATAATGTGCCAACCCTTTAGCCTACTCTAAGATCAAACTAACCTACATACCCTACATTTTATTATCATACATGTGCCTATCTAAGAGTTGCTTACTACTACTCTACTACCACTGCTGACAGTGCATTCCACGGACTGACCATACTCTGTGAAAAGAACTTACCTCTGACATCTCCCCTAAATCTTCCTCCAACCATCTTAAAATTATGCCCCTTGCGATAGCCATTTCTGCCCTGGGAAAAAGTCTCTGACTATTCACTGTATACCTTTCGTTCTCTTGTACACCTATATCAGATCGCCTCTCACCCTTCTTTGCTCCAATGAGAAAATCCCTCGCTTTTTTCATTAGACCTGCCCTCCAGTCCAGACAGCATCCTGGTAAATCTACTTTGCACCCTCTATAAAGCTTCAGCATCCTTCTTATAATGAGGTGAGCAGAACTGAACACAATATTCCAAGTGTGGTCTAATCAGGGCTCAATAGAGCGGCAGCATAACCTCACAACGGTAATTCACCTGCTAATGAAAACCAACACACCATACACCTTCTTAACAACCCTATCAACTTGGGTGGCAACTTTGAGGGATCTGTGGACATGGACCCCAAGTTCTCTCTGTTTCTCCACACCGCCAAGAATCCTGCCTTTAACCTTGTATTCTGTATTCAAATTCAACCTTCCAAAATGAATCAATTCACACTTCTCCAGGTGGAACTCTATCTGTCACTTATCAGCCCAGTTCTGCATCCTGTCAATGTCTCTTTGCAACCTTAAACAGCCCTCCACACTGTCTACCACTCCACCAACCTTTGAGTCATCGATAAACTTACCCTTCCACTTCCTCATCCAAGTCATTTATAAAAATCACACAGAGAGCAGAGGTCACAGAACAGCTCTCTGCAGAACACCACCCTCTGTCATCTTCATAGAATATTAGAAAAATAAATAAATAGATAATAGTTTACATTAAATTGTTTTGTTTTTTAAACCAGGAAAATAAAGGAGAAGTTAAAAGTTCAACAGTCTTTGAGTCCTCTGCTTATCTCACTCTGCTGTCTGTTCTGACACTGCCACAGATACTTTCACTGCTGCTGAAACTATGATCTGATTTCCCCGGTGCATTGAGAATATGCTTGGCAGGATCCACTTGCACGCCGAGCCGAGACATCGGCATGAGCCACCGAGAGAATGGCCTACATACTGCTGAGAGACCAGGCTGTGACCCACCATAAGCCGCTGGGAGACCAGGCTGAGACTTGCAATAGACCAAAAAAGGAAAAAGAGAAAAGAAAAGGAGAGAAAAAGAGGAAAACGGAAGGAGCAGAAGACCTCTGGAGGAGAAGCCTACTCTGTCGCCATCTTCACCTCTCCCTTAGTTGAATATATTCAGCTATTGGAGCTCACTGGGTGGTGTACTCTGCTTCCTATAAAATTAAAAATAATCATACTTTGGATGCCAAATGCAGGAGCCACATGCCTCTGTATTTCTCACAGCTCTCCCACAACTGATGCAAAGATACACAGAGATATTGTTACTTCACACATGACTGGGCTACAGCAGTGAAAATGACATCCTTGAATATTTAATCATATAACATTGGTTCTAGGTTTTTATAACCATATACAAGATGGAAAATCTGCTTTTGTTTTGGTATGGTCAGCTAATTTAAATAGGCTCCAGTTACTTTCAAATTCAAGCTAACAGATATAGGGGAAGAACATTGTAGTGGGATCAGAGTTAATATAGACAGGGGTACAGTGGTGGAGTGGTAATGTCACTGGGCTCGTAATCGACAACTCCAGGTTAGGTTTCTAAGAGAAATGAATGCAAGTCGCACAAAGCAGTTGGTGAAATTTGAATTCAATAAAGGATCAGGAATTGAAAGCTGACATAGTGGTGACCATATAACTTGTGCTGAACTTTGTTAAAAAAAAAACTCATCTGGTTCACTAATATCATTTAGGGAAGGAAATCTACTGTTGAAACTATTGGCTTGGCCTACATGTGACTCTAGATCCACAGCAATGTGGTTGATTCTTAACTATCGTCTGGGCAAGTAAGAAGAGGCAATAAATGAGCTGTATGTAATGCTAGTTTAGTCACAGCAGGAGCAGTTCTGTTTGTGATTTAACAGTAGGATGTGATTACATCAGAGAGGGTGCAGAGGCAATTCACTGAAATTGCTCAGCCCAGGAATCATCCAACATGATCAGCTTGGGTTGTTTTATTTAGAGTAAAGAGGGTTGAGTTGGGGGTACTGACTAAGGTGTACAAAGTTCCGAGGAAGCTAGATCAAGAAAAACCTCTCCCTTTAGTAGAATGAGATCTTAATAGGGAGGAGGGGGGAGTTTGAGGAATTTTTGTTTCACCCAGAGAGTTGTGGGTGTCTGGAACTCACCACCTAAAAGAACAGTAGAGGCAGAAACGACTAAAGATGTTTAAAAGCTATTTAGATGAGCACTTGAAATGCCAAAGTGTGAAGTGCCACAGGCCAAGTGCTGAGAAATGGGATTAGAACAGATGGATGTTTGAGACAGTGGGCAGAAGGCCTTCTTCCATGCTGGAAAAAGCCTATGATTTTACGATGCATATGAACAAATAAGAATGATTTCCTCAGCTTGCCAACTTCCTTCCATGTCCTAACCAGCAGGCTATCTGATCTGTCTTCAATCCTGGAATGTGAAGTATTTAGATCAAGTGGAAAGTTTCCACGTGAAACTTTATAGAATGTTCAGGAAGTTTCAATGAAAGAGACTTTAGGGGTCTTATTGTGCACCATCTGCTCAGAGTGCAAGAAGGTTTTGCACATAAGATTCTCTGTACCAGACCCCACTGGTTGTGTCTCATCGCCACACAGGTTCCACTTTAACCTCCGCCCTACACCCAATCCCACTGTGTCACCTGTTACTGATGTTAATAAGTCTAACAGGACTTTATTAAGAGCTGGTATTGACAGTGAACTGGAGAATACTCTATCCAAACTTTCAGCACAATAGGGACAGGTTTAGTGACATTGCTGCTGTTTGTAAATTAAAAACCTTTAGAAACAGTGAGTGACTCTGTGGATATTTAGCAAAGGTTTCATCAATGGACCTACTTAGAAAGTTTATAAATTCTAAATGCATGGATTTAATTGTGGTAAATGGTCCATACTCTAATTCAATTACATTCTTCAGAAACTAATATTGTTCAGGTGCACAGCTTGCAAGATTGGAGCTTAAGTTAAAAGTCCTTTTTCCTGCTTTACTGATTGCGCTGTCTGTTGTTTGACAGGGGTTAATTCCATTTCGTACCAGGAATGTTGCTGCAATGGGCCAGGTTAAATATCCTGATCCCAGTTTTATTAACAGAAATCCCTCTCTGACTGATTGGGATCTTTCAAATAAATGGACATTTTATGGTGCTTAGCCTGGTACAGAGCACAGCACACAATTACATCTTTAATGGCACCAAACACAAGCAGAACGGCAAAGCTGCAGAGTGCCTGTTCCAATTTTTAACATTTACACTTAGAACATAGAACATAGAACAATACAGCACAGAACAGGCCCTTCGGCCCACGATGTTGTGTCGAACATTTGTCCTAGCTTAAGCATCCATTCATGTACCTATCCAATTGCCACTTAAAGTTCGCCAATGATTCTGACTCGGCCACTCCCACAAGCAGCGCATTCCATGCCCCCGCCACTCTCTGGGTAAAGAACCTACCCCTGACATCTCCCCTATACCTTCCACCCTTTACCTTAAATTTATGTCCCCTTGTAACACTCTGTTGTACCCGGGGAAAAAGTTTCTGATTGTCTACTCTATCTATTCCCCTGATCATCTTATACACCTCTATCAAGTCACCCCTCATCCTTCTCCATTCCAATGAGAAAAGGCCTAGCACGCTCAACCTATCCTCGTACGACCTATTCTCCATTCCAGGCAACATCTTGGTAAATCTTCTCTGCACCCTCTCCAAAGCTTCCACATCTTTCCTAAAGTGAGGCGACCAGAACTGCACACAGTACTCCAAATGTGGCCTAACCAAAGTCCTGTACAGCTGTAACATCACTTCACGACTCTTGAATTCAATCCCTCTGCTAATGAACGCTAATACACCATAGGCCTTCTTACAAGCTCTATCCACCTGAGTGGCAACTTTCAAAGATCTATGAACATAGACCCCAAGATCCCTCTGTTCGTCCACGTCACTAAGAACCCTACCGTTAACCCTGTATTCCGCATTCTTATTTGTCCTTCCAAAATGGACAACCTCACACTTGGCAGGGTTGAACTCCATCTGCCACTCCTCAGCCCAGCTCTGCATCATATCTAAGTCCCTTTGCAGCCAACAGCAGCCCTCCTCACTATCCACAACTCCACCAATCTTCGTATCATCTGCAAATTTACTGACCCACCCCTTCGACTCCCTCTTCCAAGTCATTAATAAAAATTACAAACAGCAGAGGACCCAGAACTGATCTCTGCGGAACTCCACTTGTAACTGGGCTCCAGGCTGAATATTTACTATCTACCACCACTCTCTGACTTCGACCGGTTAGCCAGTTTTCTATCCAACTGGCCAAATTTCCCTCTATCCCATGCCTCCTGACCTTCCGCATAAGCCTACCATGGGGAACCTTATCAAATGCCTTACTAAAATCCATGTACACTACATCCACTGCTTTACCTTCATCCACATGCTTGGTCACCTCCTCAAAGAATTCAATAAGACTTGTAAGGCAAGACTACCCTTCACAAATCCGTGCTGGCTGTCCCTAATCAAGCAGTGTCTTTCCAGATACTCATGAATCCTATCCCTCAGTACCCTTTCCATTACTTTGCCTACCACCGAAGTAAGACTAACTGGCCTGTAATTCCCGGGGTTATCCCTATTCCCTTTTTTGAACAGGGGCACAACATTCGCCACTCTCCAGTCCCCTGGTACCACCCATGTTGACAGTGAAGACGAAAAGATCATTGCCAACGGCTCTGCAATTTCCTCTCTTGCTTCCTACATAATCCTAGGATATATCCCGTCAGCCCGGGGGACTTGTCTATCCTCAAGTTATTCAAAATGTCCAACACATCTTCCTTCCTAACAAGTATCTCCTCTAGCTTACCAGTCCATTTCACACTCTCCTCTTCAACAATACAGTCCCTCTCGTTTGTAAATACTGAAGAAAAGTACTCATTCAAGACCTCACTTATCTCTTCCGACTCAATACACAGTCTCCCACTACTGTCCTTGATCGGACCTACCCTCGTTCTCGTCATTCTCATGTTTCTCACATACGCATAAAATGCCTTGGGGTTATCCTTGATCCTATCCGCCAAAGATTTTTCATGCCCTCTCTTAGCTCTCCTAATCCCTTTCTTCTGCTCCCTTCTGGCAATCCTGTATCCCTCCAATGCTCTGTTTGAACCTTGTTTCCTCAACCTTATGTAAGCCCCCTTCTTCCACTTTACAAGACATTTAACCTCCCTCGTCAACCAAGGTTCCCTCACACGACCATCTCTTTCCTGCCTGACAGGTACATACATATCAAGGACACGTCGTATCTGTTCCTTGAAAAAGTTCCACATTTCCACGACATCCTTCCCTGACAGCCTGTGCTCCCAACTTATGCTCCTCAGATCCTGTCTTACAGCATCATATTTACCCTTCCCCCAATTGTAAAACCTACCCTGTTGCACGCACCCATCTCTCTCCATAACCAAGGTGAAAGTCACAGAATTGTGGTCACCATCACCATCACTTGTCCCGGTTCGTTACCAAGTACCAAATCCAATATGGCCTCCCCTCTGGTCGGGCAATCTACATACTGAGTTAGAAAAGCTTCCTGTACACACTGCACAAACACCGCCCCATCCAATCTACTTGATCTAAAGAGCTTCCAATCAATGTTTGGGAAGTTGAAATCACCCATGACTTACTTCCCTATGGCTTCTGCACCTTTCCAAAATCTGTTTCCCAATCTGTTTCTCCACATCTCTGCTGCTAATGGGGGGCCTATAGTAAACACCCAACAAGGTGACTGCACCTTTCCTATTTCTGACTTCAGCCCATACTACCTCCAAAGGCAGATCCCCCTCGAACTGCCTTTCTGCAGCCGTTATACCATTTCTAATTAGCAACGCCACCCCCCCCCTCCTTTTTTACCACCCTCCCTAATCTTACTGAAACATCTGTAACCAGGAACCTCCAACAACCATTCCTGTCCCTCTTCTATCCACGTTTCCGTGATGGCCACAACATAGTAGTCCCAGGTACCGATCCACGCCTTAAGTTCACTCACCTTATTTCTGATACTCCTTGCATTGAAGTATACACACTTGAGCCCATCTCTGTGTCCGCAAGTACTCCCTGTCAGTGCTACCTTCTCCACAGCCTCCCTACATTCTTGGACATCCTGACAAACAGCTAACCTACTTGCTGGACTACAAGTCCGGATCCCACCCCCCTGCCAAATTAGTTTAAATTCCCCCGAAGAGTGCTAGCAAACCTTGGAATAGGAAAGTGAGAATCAGAAAAATTTGAAAGATAATGCATATGTATAGGAGGAAGGAAGGAATGCAAAGCTGTCCACTGATTGATGACTTAATTGATCAATAATTGGGAGAAAATCTCACCTTTCCAGAATCAATGGGAATTAACACCAGCTTTTGTTGCATAAAAAACCAAATCACTCAATTCCCTGGAAGAGATACACACAGATTTATTTTTAAAATCAGGCTTTGTAATTATAAACTTTCAAGACAAGTTGGATAATAGGAGCACAAGCTGTGGATCAGATTGGGGGGCAAATCAGCCATGATCTGACTGCAGAAGGGTGATGGGTTGAAGTTTCTCTTGCTCTTGTGCTTTGGGAGGTTGAGTGCGGGTCTGACTGTCTTATAGTCAGTGTATATGGAAATAATCCCTTAGTATTCTCTCTTGTTCAGCTCCCATCCCGCTCACCACCCGCAGGTTCTCGTGTGTTTCAGTAAGATCACTTTTGATTCTTCTAAAGGACCCAGTGGATACAAATTCAGCCTGTCAAACCTTTATTCATGCCACAACTGAATCTTCTCTGAGCAGCGGTTAATGGAGATATAGACAAAGTTAAAGACAAAAAATAACTGCAGGTGCTGGAATCCAAAGTAGACAAATAGGAAGCTGAAAGAGCACAGCAAGCCAGATGGCATCAGGAGGTGGAGAAGTTAATGTTTCAGGTATAACCCTTCTTCAGGTCTAGATGAAGTTAGGAGGAGCTACCTCATAGTCCCTTATAGTTCTCCAGCCCCACACAGACTGGTTCTACCTGCTTCCCAAGATCCACAGACCTAACTGCCCAAGTTGACTCATGATCTCCACATGGTGCGGCCCCACTGAATGCATTTCTTCCTACCTTGACTCCACTCTTTCTCCCCCCTCCCCGGTTCAGGCACTTCCCACCTACATCCGGGACACACACCATGCTGACCACCTCTTTGAAAACTTTCAATACTCCATTCCCCAGCACTTCATGATCATTGTGAATGTGCAGTCCATATAAATGTCCATGCTCCATGATGACGGCTTGCAGGCCTTCAGTGTCTTCCTCTCCAACAGACCCATCCGTCCCCTCCCACCAATACCCTCCTGTGCCTCGCTGAATTAGTCCTTACCCTAATAACTTTTCCTTCAATTCTTCCCACTTTCTCCAAATCCAGAGGGTGGCCATGGGCACTTGCATGGGCCCTGTCTGTCTTTGTCAGTCATGTTGAACAGTCCCTCCTCAGGAAGTAAACCAGTACTGTTCCAACTTTTCTGCCATTATATGGATGACTGCATCAGTGCTGCATCTGCACCTGGGCTGAACTAGAGCAGTTCATCAACTTTGCCAACAATTTCCACTCCACCCTCAAATTCATTTGGTGTATCTTGGACACCTTCCTCCCCTTTCTTGATCTCCCCATTTCCATCCCTGGCCATGGTTTATGGACTGACATTTACTATAAACCCACAGATACCCATAGTGACCTGGACTACACATCCTCCCACCCTGTATCCTGCAAAATCTCCATTCCATTTCCCCAATTCCCCCGTTTCAGTCTCATCTGCTCTGATGAAGAGATGTTCCACTCCCAAGCATTTCAAATGTCGTCCAATTTCAAACAACATTTTTCTCACCCCCCCACCCCGTCATCCAGACAGTCCTCCACCACACCACCCCCATTCCCTTCTCCACTGCTCTAAACCATCCCCCTCCAAACAAAGTAAAGATAGAGTCTCCCCCTGGTCCTCACTTTCCACCCCATCAGTCTCCACATCCAACGTATCATCCTCAAACACTTCTGCCAACTCCAATGAGACCCTATCATCTAGAATATCTTCCCTCCCCACATCTGTCTGCCTTCCACAAGGATTGTTCCCTTTACCACTCCCTGGTTCACGCCACACTCCCCACCAACATTCCCCCCCCACCCCCATAAATTCCTCTAACCGAAAAGGATGAAACCTCTGCTCATAGACCACTTTCCTCACCTCCATCCAAAACTCAAACAGTCCTTCCAAGTGAGGCAGAAGTTCACCTCCATCTCCTCCAATTTAACTTACTGCATCTGGTGCTCCCGATGGGTGTCATTGATGTAGAGAAGACCACAATGTAGACCAGGTGACCATTTCGCTGAGCTCTTTGCGGGGGCCCAACATGGCCAGCCTGACTTTTTGGTCACCACCCATTTCAATTCCCCCTCCCAAATGTCCATTCTCGGCCTCCTCCATTGCAGTAATAAATCAGATTGTACATTTGGAAGAACAACACCTCATCTTTTGCCTGGGCAGCCTACAGCCCAGAGGACTCAACATTAAGTTCTCCAATTTCAAGTAACTTTCCTACCCATCTCTTGACTCCCTTTCCAAACCCACCTCCTCCCTTCCATTCCACCTACTGACCCTTCCTTTCGGCTACCGACCAGATTCATCCCTCCCATTGCCCACCAGGTTGTACCCACTACTTGTTTTTCACCTATCATTACCTCCCTGTTCTGCTATGCCCACCCCACTGCCCCCTCTTTATCTGCAGCTCCCCCTAACCCCATGTCTAGTCCTGAAGAAGGGTTATATCCAAAATGTTGACTTCTCGACCTCCTGATGCTGCCTGGCTTGTTGTGCTCTTCCAGCTTCCAGTTTGTCTACTGTTAGTGGAGCTATCACCCTCCATGAGTGAGGAGATGCAAGCTGTAAGCAGATTTTGTGGTGCTCTCTCGTCCCTGGCCTGTACAATCATAGCAAGATGATTTCACTTGGTGGTGGGGAAGCATCAGAAACAATGATTTGGGATAGAATGAATGGTCTTTTGAAAAATGTAGCTTTATTTAAGAAAGCCAGATGGATTTTTTGATTGAAAAATCATGTTCAATTAATTTACCAGAGATTAATTAGGGTAACACTGTTGATGTGGTGTATATAGACCCCTAAAAGGCTTTTTATATGGTTCCACACAACAGACTTGAGGAAAGTTGAGCTTGTGGAATTAAAGGAACAGTGATACAGAATTGGCCCAGTGACAAAAACCAGAGTAATGGTCAGTTTTTTGTTTGGACTGGAGGAATTCCAAGCAGTTAATAATGGGATCCCCAGCTCTTTCTAATATATATTGATAATCTAGGGTACTTTCAAAATATAGGGAGGACAAAAAAAGCTGAGAGCACTGTGAACTGTGAGGAAGACCATGTGGAATTCCAAAAGGACAAGTTGGTGAAGTGGACGGAGAGGTGATAAAAGCTCAATACAGAGAAATATAGGTGATACACTTTGGTCAGAAGAACGTTGAAAGATAGTATAAATTAGGAGCTAGAAGTCTAAAGGGGGTGCAGGAACAGAGGGACCTGGGTGTATATGTCTGCAGATCATTTAGGTGACAGGACAGGTTGAGAGAACAGTTAAAAAGTATACAGTAAACACACAGAAACTGTTCCCCCTTATTAAATAATTGACCTCAAGAGGGCACAGGTTTTAAGTGATTTGCAAAACAAGCAAAAAATGATTTTGCTGCTGTGAGTGGTTAGATCTAGAGTGCCTAAGAGTGGAGTGGAGGCAAGGTCAATTCAAGTGTTCAAAAGGGAATTAGAATTTTTAACTTGAAAAGGAGCTGCATATAGAGTTAAGGGGAGGAGGCAAAAGAATGGTATTAGACAAGATGCTTATTAGAACATAGAACATAGAAGAATACAGCGCAGTACAGGCCCTTGGGCCCTCGATGTTGCGCCGATCCAAGCCCACCTAAACTACACTAACCCACTATCCTCCATATACCTATCCAATGCCCTCTTAAATGCCCATAAAGAGGGAGAGTCCACCACTGTTACTGGCAGGGCATTCCATGAACTAACGACTCGCTGAGTGAAGAACCTACCCCTAACATCAGTCCTATATCTACCCCCCCTTAATTTAAAGCTATGCCCCCTTGTAATACCCGACTCAATACGCGGGAAAAGGTTCATACTGTCGACCCTATCTAACCCCCTAATCATCTTGTACACCTCAATCAAGTCACCCCTAAACCTTCTTTTCTCTAGTGAAAACAGCCCCAAGTGCCTCAGTCTTTCCTCATACGATTTTCCTTCCATACCAGGCAACATCCTGGTAAACCTCCTCTGCACCCGTTCCAATGCCTCCACATCCTTCCTATAGTATGGCGACCAAAACTGCACACAATATTCCAGATGCGGCCGTACCAGAGTCTTATACAACTGCATCATGACCTCAGGACTCCGGAACTCAATTCCTCTACCAATAAAAGCCAGTACGCCATATGCCTTCCTCACCGCACTATTTACCTGGGTGGCAACTTTCAGAGATCTGTGTACATGGACACCAAGATCCCTCTGCTCATCCACACTACCAAGTATCCGACCATTAGCCCAGTACCCCATCTTTTTGTTATTCTTCCCAAAGTGAATCACCTCGCACTTAGCTACATTGAATTCCATCTGCCACCTTTCTGCCCAGCTCTGCAGCTTCTCTATATCCTGCTGTAACCTGCCACATGCTTCCTCACTGTCAACAACTCCTCCGACTTTCGTGTCATCCGCAAACTTGCTCACCCAACCTTCTAACCCCTCTTCCAGGTCATTTATAAAAATGACAAACAGCAATGGTCCCAAAACAGATCCTTGCGGAACACCGCTAGTGACGGCACTCCATGAAGAAACTTTGCCATCAACTACTACCCTCTGTCTTCTTCCATCCAGCCAATTCCTAATCCAAACCTCCAACTCACCCTCAATGCCATATCTCCGTATTTTCTGCAGTAGCCTACCATGGGGAACCTTATCGAACGCCTTACTAAAATCCATATATACCACATCTACCGCTTTCCCCTCATCAACCTCCTTCGTCACCTTTTCAAAGAATTCAATAAGGTTTGTGAGGCACGACTTGCCCTTCACAAAACCATGCTGACTATCCTTGATCACATTATTCCTATCTAGATGTGCATAAATCCTATCCCTTACAATTCTCTCTAAGACTTTGCCCACAACAGAAGTGAGACTCACCGGCCTATAGTTACTAGGGCTATCCCTACTCCCCTTTTTGAACAAGGGAACCACATTTGCTATCCTCCAGTCTTCTGGGACTACTCCTGTAGACAAAGAGGACATAAAAATCAAGGCCAATGGCTCTGCAATCTCCTCCCTTGCTTCCCAGAGAATCCTAGGATAAATGCCATCAGGCCCAGGGGACTTATCTATTTTCACCTTTTCCAGGATTTCCAACACCTCTTCTCTACATACCTCAAAGCCATCCATTCTACTTATTTGTGCCTCAGTATTCTCATCGACAACAATGCCCTGTTCCTGAGTGAATACTGAAGAAAAGTATTCATTCAGTGTCTCCCCAATATCTTCCGCCTCCACACGCAACTTCCCCCTACTATCCTTGACTGGACCTATTCCTACCCTAGTCATTCTTTTATTCCTAACATACCTATAGAAAGCCTTAGGGTTTTCCCTAATCCTATCTACTAAGGACCTTTCATGTCCCCTCCTTGCTGCTTTTAGCTCTCTCTTCAGGTCCTTCCTGGCTACCCTATAACTCTCAATCGCCCCAATTGAACCTTCACGTCTCATCTTGAGATAGGCCGCCCTCTTCCATTTAACAAGGGATTCCAATTCCTTATTAAACCACGGCTCCCTCGCACGACCCTTTCCTACCTGCCTGACAGGTACATAATTATCAAGGACACTCAATAGTTGCCCCTTGAACAAGTTCCACATATCATTTACACTCTTGCCTTGGAGTCTACTTTTCCAAGCCACACATCCTAAGTCATGCCTCACCGCATCATAATTTCCCTTACCCCAGCTATAATTCTTGCCCTGTAGTACACACTTATCCCTCTCCATCACGAGTGTAAAAATCACCGAATTATGGTCACTATCCCCAAAGTGCTCACCTACCTCTAATTCTAACACCTGGCCTGGTTCGTTACCCAGAACCAAATCCAGTATGGCCTCACCTCTTGTTGGCCTGTCTACATATTGTGTCAGGAAACTCTCCTGCACACATTGAACAAACACTGACCCATCTAACGAACTTGAGCTATAGCTTTCCCAATCAATATCAGGAAAGTTAAAGTCCCCCATAACAACCACCCTATTACTGTCACTCATCTCCTGAATCACCTTCCCAATCCTTTCTTCAATGATTCTAGGACTATTAGGAGGCCTGTAAAAGACTCCTAACAGGGTGACCTCACCTTTCCTATTCCTAACCTCAGCCCAAACTACCTCAGATGGCAAGTCCTCATCCATCGTCCTTTCCACCGCTGTAATACTATCTTTGACAAGCAATGCCACACCTCCCCCTCTTTTACCCCCACCTCTAAACCTACTAAAACATTTAAATCCCGGAACCTGCAACAGCCAATCCTGTCCCTGTTCTAGCCATGTCTCCGTAATAGCCACAACATCGAAGTCCCAGGTACCAACCCACGCTGCAAGTTCACCTACCTTATTTCGTATACTTCTTGCATTGAAGTATACACACTTCAAACCACTTCCCTGTTTACAGGCACCCTCCTTGGAAATTGATGCCATGTTCCTCACCTCCCTACACTCCAGGCCCTGCACCCTGAAGCTACAATCTGGGTTCCCATGCCCCTGCCGAGTTAGTTTAAACCCCCCCCAAGAGCACTAGCAAACCTCCCCCCAAGGATACTGGTTCCCCTCAGGTTCAGGTGTAGACCATCCTGTTTATAGAGGTTAAGCTTATTGGAGGGACAGTACAGACACAAGGGGCTGAATGGCCTTTTTCTGTGCTGTCATAATTCTGAATGATACATGTAAGGGGAGTAAAAAGCCAAGGAAGTCTTATTACAACAGTGCAGCGTATTAGCAGTTAGATTACTGAGCACAGTTTTAGTCTCCTTATTCAAGGAAGGAAATACAGTACTTGGTTTGAAAGGCATTCACAGAAATTTCATTTGGCTGATTCCAGGTACGAAAAGGTTATCTCATGATGGAACATTGAACAGCTTGGGCCTACACTTATTGAAGTTTAGATGAGTGAGAGGTAATCTTATTGAAAGCCTGAAGAGTTTAACTGTGTTGGTACTGAGAGGATATTTCACCTTTAGAGAAACTTAAAGCTCAAAAAAAATAAGTAAAAAATGCTTTCTCATTTAAGACAGAGATAAGGAGGGGTTTCTTTTTTCTCAGAGAATAGTTAATATTTTGAATTCTCTTCTGCATAGATCGTTGAATAATAAATTTAAGACTAAGTTAGAACCATTTTTCATCTACAAGACAGTCAAAGGTTACAGGTGTAGATAGGAAAGTGCGGTTCAGAACGTCAGAACTAGGAGTAGGAGGAGGCAATTCAGCCCCGAGTCTGCTAAACTGTTTAATGCTGGCTGATCTCATCTTCGCCTCAATTCCAATTTCCTGCTTACTTTCCATAACTCTTTGACTCATTACTAAGTAAAAACCTGTCCATCTACCTCCTCAAATTCTGCAGATTCAAAACCCTTTTGGAAAGGGAGTTTTCCCTCCTCTGTTTTAAATCTGCTACCCCTTATCCAAAAACTATGAAGTCTTGTTTTAGATTGCCCAACTGAAGAAACATTCTGTTCGCATCTACTTTGTCAATCCCCTTTAGCATCTTGTGTACCTCATTAGCTCTCCTCTCATCCAAACTCACTTCATAAGAAAAACCCCTCATCTCTGGAATAAATCTAATGAACGTCTTCTGAACCTCCTCAGATGATCTTACTGAATGGCAAAGCTTGAGGGCAGAATGGCCTATTCCTGCTCTTATTTCTCATGCTAACTCTCACAATTAGCCTTTTACCTATGGTAGTATTGTATCACTGAACTTTCAAAGAATGGTGCTCGCATTCTTGGTTTACCTCAACCATTGGTGAATTTCATTTGAGTCTCGCCTTTAAAGGATTATCTATGTTGTTGCTGTCCAATGCCCTCCCTGTCCTCCTCCAGCCCACTACAAGTTTCTTTACTGACACACTTTGTCCTTCAGCATGGTTAGCTGATTTTGAGATTGTGCACCCCAAACCTGAACCCACACCACCCCTATAAGTGCCCAGGACTAAAGTTGTCTTCCATTCACTCCTGGACACTCCACTCCTGACCATTCTCCAGTCTGCACATCACTCTTGTTGTTTACTGTCTGTCAACCAACTTTCTTTCCATGCCTCCGGATCACACAAAACCTTCCGAGAACAGAGAGCAGCTTTTGTTACCGTTTGTAAAAATTGTTGTCCATCTGTGAAAGTTTAAAAAGAATCAGAAAGGCAGAACTATTCCAGAACTGACAGAAAGGTGAAGCATTCCAACAAATTATATTCACGCTTTGAAATGGGATATCAGGCCTCTTAGTATTTAAAAAGATGCATTCATGCATGGAATTGAAGATTAGAAGTGCAGTAATACATTTCTAGAATGCAGACTGCTCCCAGAATAATGTACCTGAGACAGGTCAGAATGGCACAACATGCATTAGGCTGTAAAATACTGAGTACAACATCTATTTCTGTCATAACTGAAAAACAAAATTACAGAGAATCCTCCCATTTCACAGGCAGTGAGCACAAGTGGTTCCTCTAATAATAGCTCTCAGTTTCTGGTTTACATAACCCAAATCCTGTCGCTAGAGCATTGTGGAGATGGTAATAGCAGATTGAGGTTTCCCACATAAACAGATCTGCAATTACAGCGATGGCATTTTGCAGGAAAGTCCATCATCAGATACTCATATTACTGCTTGTAATTCATCTCTTGCCTCCTGTTTGGTTCTCAGACTCTCATCAGCTAATCACCATTCCACTGTTTTTCCTAATGAGACTTTGTTGTAGCTTTGCACCATGCATGCACAGAAGTTCACAAAATTACAGAATTATTACAATACAAAAGCATGCCATTCAGTCCACCATGCCAGAACTGGTGCTAGTTTGTAGTGCCAATCTCCTGCCTTTCCCCCAAATCCCTACACACCGTTACTATCCAATGCCTCCTTAAATGCCTCAGTTGAACTTACCTCCACATTTTCAGGCAGTGTGTTCCATACTCTACTGTGTGAAAAAGGTTTCTCTCCCATCACCCTTGCATTTTTGCACATCACTTTAAAAACATAGAAACATAGAAAATAGGTGCAGGAGTAGGCCATTCGGCCCTTCGAGCCTACACCATCATTCAATAAAATCATGACTGATCATGCAATCTCAGAATCCCATTCCCACCCTCTCTCCATACCCCTTGATCCCTTTAGCCACAAGGGCCACATCCAGCTCCCTCTTGAATATATCTGGCCCCAACAGCTTCCTGTGGAAGAGAATTCCATAGGTTCACAACTGAGTCAAGAAATTTTTCCTTATCTCAGCTGTAAATGGTTTACCCCTTAACCTGGACTTCCCCAACATTGCCTGTTCAGTCCCATCAGGATTTTATGTTTCTATGAGATCCCCCTCATTCTTCTAAATGCCAGTGAATAAAAGCCCAGTTGATCCAGTCTTTCTTCCTAGGTCACTCCCACCATCTCCGGAATCACTGGACTCTCTCAATAGCCAAAATGTCCTCCCTCAGACTACGAGACCAAGACTGCACACAATACACAAGATGTGGCCTGACCAAGGCCTGTATAACTGCCTATATACTTTAAATTTATGCTTTCTCGATTTTGTTCTTTTACAAACGGAAACAGCTTCTCCCTATCTACTCTGTCCAAACTGCTCATGATTTTGAAAACCTTAATCAGATTTCCAATCAGCCGCCTTCTCTCTCGGGTAAATAGTCACAACTTCAATCTATCCTATAACTGAAATTTCTCATTCTTCCACACTCTTCAACATATTCATGTCCTTCCTACAATGCAGCAGGCACAACAGTACACAATACGCTGGCTGAGGACTTGTACATGTTCAACATTACCTCCTTGCTCTTATACTGCGTTAGAGATAACCTCACCTCATGCTTACAATGAATCATAAAAGCACAGATGTTCTCTGCTTCAATTTTCTTCACTCCATCTCATTCACTGCCCCTGTCCACTGTCTCTGTACAGGCTGGGAGTTATCTGTTACACCACTTGTTATTCTTTATTCCTGACTTTAACCCTGGCTGGATTTGGGAGTGGATTGTGAGGATGTTTACCTGCTGCAGAAGCAATGAAACCTGTAGCTACTTTAACAGCCAGACTTCATAAACCTTACATAGAAACCAGAAGGAGTGGGCCACTTGGCCCTTCTAGCCATGGCTGATCAAAACAACACAGTATCCTTTACCAACTTTTTCTCAATACTCTTTGACCCCTTTATCTCTAAGGATTACATCTTCTTGAAAATGTTCAATGTTTTGGCTCCAGTTGCTTTCGGTGGCAGAGAATTCCACATACTCACCATTTCTTCTCAGCTCAGTCCTGAAAGGCCTAACCTATATCCTTAGAGCTGCTGCCTCTTTGCTGATAGAGGTCAGTAGGAAACACCACGAGGCCTAGAAACAAAGGGATTGGTTCCAAGGACAAATCATGTGCAGGGTTTTCCACATTTAAGGAGGGAGCCATCTGGGATACAAGTGACTTAAACTCTCCTTTATGGGTCCCGGAGAATCATAGAAATGCTATAACATGGAAGAAGGCCATTCAGCCCATCCTGATCCTACAAAAAGCACCCCACCCCATCCCTGTAATCCTCCATGGCTAACCCACCTAGCATACACATCCTCAGACATATGGGCAATTTAGAATGGTCAATCCACCTAACCTGCACATCTTTAGACTGTGCAAGGAAACCCACACGGACACAGGGAGAATATGCAAACTCTGCACAGACAGTCACCCAAGGCTGGAATCGAACCCAGTCCCTGGCGTTCTGAAGCAGCAGTGCTAACCATTGAGCTATCATGCTGAACCTGTCATGCTCCAGGCTCGAATAAGGAAAGAGAGATGGATCTTTGAATTCCTCTGTCGGCTACAATAGTTTCACTTCACAGACCTGAATTGCATTGTAGTTGGGACCCAGTAACATAGGGCACACTCTCTTAGCTCAAATCAGTCTCTGTAGCCATGGTGGAGGTAGAAGATTTGAAGCAAAAAAAAAGTGACCATGTTATTGGCTGCTTCTGGTGTGTCCCACCAGGGGCCCAGGAGAAGGCTATGCTAGAATGGACACCGATGTAGGAGACTATGCAGCTGTCATGACATGGCAGTCATGATACTGAGTGGTGGGTCTGGCTGATTAAACATTGTTTTGAGGAGCTCTGTGCCTGTATTTTGAATGTCTGTACTGACTATTGTGTAAGGGCCTTTGGACCATGGAGCAATCTTATGATGATGTCATGGAGCTTTTTCCAGGTAAATATAGAAGTCTGGGCCATGTTAGGCAGATGGATAGACAAAGGGACAGGAAGATCTTCATAATTGATTTCAGGGAATTTCAACAATGTAATAAAAAATTTAGAACTGGGTTAGGGTGGGATGCTGTTCATATGGTCAGTTCAGACTCAATTGGCTGAAAGGTCTCTATCCACACTATAGCGATTCTAAGATTATAATCTCTCATGTTACCGTGTACTATTGTTTTCAGGGTGAATGTTTAATAAAGAGAGTTGGACAAAAGCCTAAGCTTGAAGACAGTTTCTGACCTTGCCTTCTCCTTGACTAGTCAGCACAGAAACAGACCTTTTGGTCCAACGATTCTACGCCGACAAAGCTTCCCAAAGCAAATTAGTCCCATTTACCTGCATTTGGCCTCCCTCTGGGTGGCACAGTGGTTAGCACTGCTGCCTCACAGCCCCAGAGACCCGGGTTCAATTCCTGCCTTAGGCGACTGACTGTGTGGAGTTTGCCCATTCTCCCCGTGTCTGCGTGAGTTTCCTCCGATTGCTCCGGTTTCCTCCCACAGTCCAAAAATGTGCAGGTTAGGTGAATTGGCCATGCTAAATTGCCTGTAGTGTTAGGTGAAGCGGTAAATATAGGGGAATGGGTCTGGGTGGTTTGCGGGTCAGTGTGGACTTGTTGGGCCGAAGGGCCTGTTTCCACACTGTAACTAATCTAAACCATTCCTATTCATCTACCTGTCCAAATGTTGTTTAAACATCTCATTGTACCTGCATATAACCACTTCCTCTGGCAGTTCATTCTATATATAAACACTCTCTGTGAAAAAACTTGTTCCTCAGGTCCTTTTTTAAAATACTTCTCCTCTCACCTTAAAATTATGCCCCCTAGTTTTGAACTCCCCCAATCAAGGGAAAAGACTTTGACTATTCACCTTATCAATGCTCCTCATGGTTTCATAGACTGTTGTAAGATCATCCCTCAGCCTCCCATTCTCCAATGAGAAGAGTCCCAACTGATCCAATCTCTCCTTATAACTCAAGCCCTCCAGTCATGATAACAGCGTCATAGCGGTTTACAGTATGGAAACAGGCCCTTTGTCCCAGCTTTCACATACCATGCAGTTTTCACAATTTGAACTAGTCCCATTTGCCTGCATTTGGTCCATATCCCTCCATACCTATCCGAACTAAATGTTTCTTAAATGACGAAATGTGCTCATTTCCATCACTACCTCTGGCAACCTGTTCCAGACACTCACCACCCTCTGTGTGGAAAAAATTGTTCTTCTGGACCCTTTTGTGTCTCTCTCAACTTAAACCAATGCCGTCTAGTTTGAGACTCCTCTACTGTGGGGTAAAGTGGTCAGCCTCTCATGATTTTATAAACTTTTATAAGATCATCTCTCAGTCTTCTGTGCTCCAGTGGGAAAAGTCCTAGTTTATCCAACCTCTCCTTATAATTCAAACCTTCCAGTACAGTAGGGCAACCAGAACTGCACACAGTACTCCACATATGGCCTCACAGCTGCAACAAATGTCTCAACTCCTATATTCAGTGTTCTGAGTGATGAAAGCAAGCATGCTGAAAGCCTATTCACCACCCTGCCTATAGGTGACTCAATTTTCAAGGAACTATGAATTTGTACCCTTGGACCTCTTTGATCTATAACATTCCCCAGGGCCTGTCATCAACTGTGTAAGTCCTGCCCTGGTTTACTTTACTAAAATGCAACATCTTGTATTTTATCTAAATTAAACTCCATCTGCCATTCCTCAATCCACCAGCCCAGTCGATCAAGGTCTCGCTGCCTTCAGAGATAATCTTTTTCACTGTCCACTATACCACCAAACTTGCTGTCATCCAAACTTACTAACCATATTTCCTAAATTCTCATCTCCTCTTATATAAATGACAAATGACAGTGGATCCACCACCACTTCCTGTGGTACACTGCTGGTGACAGGCTTCCAGTCTGAAAAACACCCTCTGTTTTCTACCTTCAAGCTAATTTTGTATCCAATTGGCTAGCTCTCCCTGGATCCTGTGAGATTTAACCTTACTCAATAACTTAGCATGTGGTACCTTGTCAAAGACCTTTCTAAAGTCTATGTAGACAAGGTCTTCCTCATCTACTTTCTTATCACCCCCTTCAAAAAGAAACTCAATCAAATTTGAGAAAATAGGATTTGCCATGTACAAAGCCTAACATGAGGGGTCATAGTTTTAAGCTGGTTAGAGGAAAGTATAGAGGGGATGTCAGAGGTGGGTTCTTTACACAGAGAGTTGTGAGAGCATGGAATGCGTTGCCAGCAGCAGTTGTGGATGCAAGGTCATTGGGGACATTTAAGAGACTACTGGACATGCATATGGTCACAGAAATTTGAGGGTGCATACATGAGGATCAGTGGTCGGCACAACATCGTGGGCTGAGGGCCTGTTCTGTGCTGTACTGTTCTATGTTCTCTATGTTCTACAAAGCCATGCTAACTATTCCTAAATGTGTCCTTGTCTCTCCAAATGCATGCACATCCTGTCTCTCAGAATCCCTTCTAACAATTTACCCATTATGGACATTCGGCTCACCAGTCTGTAGTTCCCAGACATTTCAATGCTGTCTTTCTTAAATAATGGCACATTAGCCACCCTCTGAACTTCAGGCAATTTACCCGTGGCTGTAGATGATACAAATATCTCCACTATGGGCCTTATAACTTCCTTCCTAGCCTTCACAAAGTCCTGGAATACACTTCAGTCCCAAGGATTCATCTATCTTAATGCATTTTAAGACTTCCAGCACCTCCTCTTGTGTAATGTGAACTCTTCAAGGCATTACTGTTTATTTCTTCAAGTCCCCAGCATCCATACCTTTCTTAACAGTGAATACTGACAAGAAATATTCATTTAGGATCTCACCCATCTCTTGTGGTTCCGTACATAGATGATCTTGTTTATCTTTAAGGGGCTCTCATCTCTCCCTAGTTACTCTTCGGTCCTACATGTGCTTGTAGAATCTCTTTGGATTCTCCTTTATCTGGGAAAGCCGCCTCGTGTCCCCTCCTGATTTCTCTCTTAAGAGTATTCTGACACCCTCGATACCCCTCAAGGAATTTACTTGATCCCAGCTGCCTATACATGTCATTTGCATCCTTTTTTTCCAAGATCAGGGCCTGAATAACTCTAGTCATCCAGGGGTACCCTATTCCTGCCGGATTACCCTTTACTGTAACAGGAACGTGCTGGCCCTAAATGCTCATTAACTCACTTTTGAAAGCCTCCCACTTACCAGATGTTCCTTTGCCTGCCAACAGCTTCCCAATCAACTTTTGAAAATTCCTTGTAAGACCATGAAAATTGGCCTTACCCCAATTTAGTACTTGTGGACCAGACCTATCCTTTCCATAGCTATTTCAGAACTAATAAAAATTTGGTCACTGGTCCCAAAGTGCTCCCCTACTTATAATTCCATCATTTGCCCTGCCTTACTTCCCTCAAGGAGGTCAACTTTTGCCCCTTTTCTAGTAGGACCATCTACATACTGCATGAGACATTCTTCCTAAACATGCTTAACAAATTTCTCTCCATCCAACACAATGGCATTCCCAGTTTATGTTAGGAAAATTAAAATCCCCTACTACTACAACCTTGTTATTCTTGTAGCTGTCTGCAGTCTCCTTATATATTTACTCCTCGATTTCCTGCTGACTTGGATACACAATTGTCTTGATGGTAGGAAGCAAAGGGTAATAGGATGCTTGTCAGACTGGAGACCTGTGACTAGTGGAGTGCCTCAGGGGTTGGTGCAGGGCCCATTGCTGTTTATTATCTATATCATTGATTTGGATGAGAATGTACAAGGCTTGATTAATAAGTTTGCAGATGACACTAAAATAGATGGTATTGTGCACAGCAAGGAAGATTATCAGAAATTGCAGCAGAACCTTGATCAGATAGGGGAGTAGACTGAGAAATGGCAAATGTAATTTAATATAGATAAGTGTGAGGTCTTGCATTTTGGAAAGTCAAATTAAAATAGAAGTTTCATGGTGAATGGTAGACGTTAAGGAGTGTAGTGGAACAGAGGGACCTTGGGGTTCAGGTTCACAGTTCTCTGAAAGTGGAGTCCCAGGTAGACAGGGCAGAGAAGGTGGCTTTTGGCACACTGACCTTTATCAGTCAGGGCATTGAGTATACAAGTTGGGAAGTTATATTGCAGGATGCTGGTTAAGTCGCACCTGGATATTGTGTTCAGTTTTGGTCACCTTGCGATAGGAAGGATGTTATTAAATTGGAAAGAGTGCAGAAGGAATTTACGAGGATGTTGCTAGGACTCAAGTGTCTGAGTAATAGGGAGAGGTTGGACAATCTCAGACTTTTTTCTTTTGAGTGGAGGAAACTGAGGGGAGATCTTATGGAAGTGTATAAGATCATGAGATGCATGGATAGGGAGAAGGCACTCAGTCATTTCTGCATGGTTGGGGAGTTGAGGGCTAGAGGGCATCAGTTTAAGGTTAGAGGGGAAAGAATAAAAGGGAACCTGAGGGGCAGCCATTTTTTTTCACACAGAGGGTGGTATGTATATGGAATGAGCTGCCAGCAGAAGTGGTTGAGGCGGGCATATCAACAACATTTTAAAAGGTATTTGGACAAATACATGGATAGGAAAGATTTAGAAGGATATGGGCCAAGTGCAAGGGTTAGCGTGGATAGACATTTTGATCAGCATGGACCAGTTTGGGCTGGAGGGCCTGTCTCTGTGCTGTAGGACTCTATGACTATAGTACAATGCTATCAAAATGAACCCTCCCTTTTAATTTCTCAGTTCTACTCAGTGAACAAACCCTCGAAAATCTTCTCTCGGTACTCCTGTGATGTTCTCCCTAACCAAAAATGCAACTCCCCCTCGTCTCTTGCCTCCCCTTCTATCTTTCCTATAGCATCTGTACCCCAGAATATTGAGCTGCCAGTCCTGTCCCTCCTTCAGACACGTTTCTGTAATACCTGTAATATCCTAATACCATGTACCCATCCATGCTCAGAGTTCATTTGCCTTACCTGTCAGGCCTCTTGCAACAAATGTGGCATGGTGGTTCAGTGGTTAGCACTGCTACTACATAATGCCAGGGACCTGGGTTCAATTCCAGCCTCAGGCAACTGCCTCTGTAGAGTTTTTATATTCTCCCCACGTCTGCATGGGTTTCCTCTGGATGCTGCAGTTTCCTCCCACTATCCAAAGATGTGCAGGTTAGGTAAATTGGCCATGCTAAATTGTTCATAATGTTCAGGGATATGTATGTTAGGGGAAAATGTAGATAATAGGGTAGGGGAATCGATCTGGGTGGGTTACTCTTTGGAGGGTAAGTGTGGACCTGGTGGGCCAAATGGCCTGTTTCTACACTTTAGAGATTCTATGATTAACCCTTGCTTCCTGTCAATTCTACTGCTAGGATTACAAATACTTTAACTTGCTCTCATTAGCATCTGTACTGTCCTTAACCTTCTGTTTCATCTCCCCACAGCTTTGTATCTCGGACCCCTGCCAAACTGGTTTAAACCCTCCACAGTGGCTCCCTGCCAGGATATTGGTTCCCCTCCAGTTGAGATGCAGCCTATTCCTCTTGTACAGGTCGCCTCTACCCCAATTATTTAAGAATCTGAAACTCTGCTCCCTGCACCAGTTTTCAAGCCACACATTCATCTGCCAAATTCTTCTATTCCTACTCTCACTTACATGTGGCACCAGAAATAACCTTCTGCCTAACTCCCTCTAATCACTCCTCAGGACCCTATCCCTTTTCCTACCTATGTCTTTGTACAACAACCTTTGGCTGCCCTTCCTTCCCCTCAAGAATTTCATGCAGCTGCTCAGAGATGTCCTTGAGCCTAGTACCAGGGAGACTACACACCATCCTGGAGTCTCATTGCAGCCACAGAAACACCTGCCTGACCCCCTGACTAGAGAGTCCCCTAGTACTAACACTTGCTTGGACTTTGTGGTGCCACAGGCTATTACTGTTCTATTCCTAAGAGGATAGCCCCCCCCCCTCCCCCACAGTATCCAAAATAATAACAGGAGGCTCAGGTATTGCCTGCCTGCCTCCCCTGGCAGTCACCCATTTACCTAACCTGATCCTATAGTGTGATTACGTCACTGTAACTAGTGTCTATCACACTGTGACCTCTGTATACCCCTTGGTATGTCCAACTGCTGTTTCAACCAAACAATGCAATGTGGGAGGAGCTGTGGTCGGTCAGACTTCCTGAAGACAGTCATCAGGGACACTAATCTCTGATCTCCCACATCTGGCAAGAGGAACACACCACTGCCCTATCTGCCATCTCTGACCCTTCACAGTAATCTTACCTCATTTCTGATTGCCCTTCTCACTAAAGCCCGGGATCCTACAAAGCCAACACTTAAACCTTCCGTTGCACTTCACTGCAAAGCAGCCCTTCTCAAAATGACTGTTCCACTGTAGGTTACCTCCCTTTTATTTGCTCCTAGGCAGTCTCTGGTGACTGAGCCAACTCCTCCCAGAGTCCTCAGTTGCTTCTCAGCAGTACCAACATCTTGTAAATCTTTTCTGCACCCTCCCCAATTGAATAATATCCTTCCTTTGGCAGGACAACCAAAACTGTATACAGTACTCTAAAAGTACCCTCACCAATGTCCTGTAGAATCTCAACATGACATCCCAAACCAATCGGCTGAGGAATGAAGCCAAATGCCAAACATGCTAAATGTCTTCTTCACCACCCTGTCTACCCGTCACTCCACTTTCAAGGAACAATATGCTTGCAACCGTAATCCTCTTTCTTCAACAACACATCCCAGGGGCCTACCATTAACTGTGTAAGTCCTGCCCTGATTTATCTTACCAGAATGCAACACCTTACATTTATCTAAGGTAAACCCCACTCTTAACGAAGTGGCCCAATTGATCAAGCTCCCGTTGTAGTCTGAGATAACCTTTTTTCACATACCACCAATTTTGGTGTCATCCATCATTTACTATTTATGCTTCCTACATTTTCATCCAAATTGTTTAAATAAATAACTAACAGTGGACCAAGCACTGACCCCTGCAGAACACCATTAGTCACAGGCCTTCAGTCTGAAAAACAACCCTCCCCTACCACCCTCTGTCTCCTACAGTCAAGCCAAAGTGGTTTCTCTATGGCAAGCTCTCCCTGAATTCTGTGTGATCTAACTTTACTAAAGAGTCTACCATGCAGAACCTTGTCAATTGCCTTGCTAAAGACCATGTAGTCTTTTGTAAAGTCTAGTCTTATCCGTTGGTTGACTCTTAAATTTGCATTCTGTATTCCCATGTGTGACCATCTGTTTATCATTTCTTGTATTAATATCTTTCTCTTTGGTTTTCAAATGGAACCCTTGCCTCCACCATTTAGTTTAAAATCCTCTTTACCTGCCTAGTGATGTGACTGGCAAGATCATGAGGAAGGGCGAGACAGTTCCATTGGTACAGATGCTATTTTCCACAGTATCAGTGCCAGTGCCCCACAAATTGGAACCCCACTTCTCCCAGGCTTTGAACAATGCATACATCTTTCTAATCAGATTTGATCTATGCCAAATTGAGCATGTAAATAATGTTGAGGTTATATTCTTTGAGGTTCTGCTACTTAATTTGATGACTAGCACTTGACAATTTTTATGCAGAACCTCTTTCTTTTGTCCATCTCTGTCTTTGGTAACTACAAGGGTCACAGCAACTGGATGGTCTCTCTCTCTCACTGCAAGTTCTTCTCCAGCCCAGAGCTGTATCCCAAACTCATATATTCATTCCTCTTGAATGGTTTCCTATACCAAGGTGGTATGGTCAATGAGCTCACCCAAACTCTTATCCAGACAAGCTGAAAGCATATCAAAACATTACAAAGATTGAGATTCCTGTACTACTCCTCTCTGGGTCCCCTTAGCTGCCTCACTCATAGTCACACTCTCCTATCCCTGAACACTGACCAAATCAGGGGCACAATACAATTATAAAAGGTGTGACTGCCTCCTCATACTTTGCCTCCCTGAAAGTTTGCAGTGTCTGTGTTTCAGTCTCCAGTTCATAAACTCTGAGCCAAGGCTGCTCCAACTTCAAACTCTTGCCTTAGATATCTTTCCTCTCGACCAAACTGGTATTGAGGAACTCCCACATACTTGCAACCGTGACACATCACCTGTGCTGCCATCCTTCTATTTTTCAAAGATCTACTTCATTATTTAATTCAATATTACTTTTAAGAAGATGGTTGTGGTTTTTGAAGGTTGGTTACTGCAGCTCCAAGACATCTCTGCAGGAGTTCTTCAGGGTAGTGTCCCAATGAGGACTGCAGATGCTAGAGATCAGAGCATCCGCAGTCCTCACTTTCTCCTCGTTGATTATAACCTTACTGCGAAGCCTCTTCCAAGGATGCCCACCTTGAAGAAGTTCTCCTCCTCCCTTGGGCCTCCCCTATATTCCGATGAAAAGCTTATGCTTAAAACGTCAACTCTCCTACTCCTCAAATGCTGCCTGACCGGCTGTGCTTTTCCAGTGCCACACTTTTTGATGTAGTGTCCCAGGACAAATCATCTTCAGTTGCTTCATCAATGCCCTTCCCTCCATCGTAAGGTTGGAGGTTGGGATGTTCGCTAATGATTGCACATTAGATCACTTACAGTGTGGAAACAGGCCGTTTGGCCCAACAAGTCCACACTGACCCACCAAAGTGCAACCCACCCAGATCCATTCCTCTACATTTACCCCTTCATCTAACACTACGGGCAATTCAGCATGGCCAATTCACCGAACCTGCACATTTTTGGATTGTGGGAGGAAACCGGAGCACCCGGAGGCAACCCACACAGACACGGGGAGAATGTGGAAATTCCACACAGACAGTTGCCTGAGGCGAGAATTGAACCCAGGTCTTTGGCGCAGTGAGGCAGCAGTGCTAACCACTGTGCCACCGTGCCGCCCGCCCACATTGTTCAGCATCATTCACAACTCCTCAAATACAGCAGCAATCCATGATCAAATACATCAAGACCTGGATAATATCCAGGCTTGGGCTGAAAAATGACAATAACATTCATGCCACACTAATGTTGGGCAATGACCATCTCCAATAAGAGACAATCTAACCACTGTCCTTTGACATTCAATGGTGTTACTATCACTGAATCCCCCACTATCAATGTACAGGGGTTACCACTGAACACAAACTCAACAGGATTCTCCATATAAATAATTGTGCTACAAGGGTTGTTCAGAAGCTAGGAATATTGCAGCAAGTAACTCACTACCGAACACCCCAAAGCCTGTCCACCATCTCCCATCGGCTGAATGTCCAGAAGCTTTTATGACTTATTGTATCACTAAATGTGCCAAAACGTACAAACATGCTGAGGTTCACATGCTAGCAGATATAGGAATTCCTAGCACCCTTCCTTAGAACGGTGGAGGGTCACTGGACACAAACATTAACTAATTTTTCTCCACAGCTGCTGCCAGACTTGCTGAGCTTTTCCAGCAATTTATGTTTTTGTTGCATTCCTCGCTCCCTCCTTTCTTGTATTGTTTGATCATATGCAGGTGGAAGATGCTCATTTACTTGAGTTTCCATTAAGTGACAAACGTTGTTCAGTTAGGAGGTGCATGGTTGTGTTTTAATCTGTAAATAATTGTTGGAATGAGTAAAGATTGGTATTAAATTGATGCTGGATTTTACCAACTGTTTACACAAAGTGTAATAACCCCTTCCCCATCCTTATTTTGACTTATTCTCGCTGCAACCCCCCCCCCCCCCCCCCCCCACCCACACCCCCATCAACTTTCCCCTACCATTTGAGCCCTGTGAATGATTGTCTATTTCCAATCCATTCTGCCAGAGCCCCACCTGTGAGCATGGAGTGCTTGTAGACAGTTGGTCCCATGTTGGGGATAATTGGGTGTTAGATATTAAATTAGGTGTTAGATGCAGAGCTATCAAATTGTGTACTTTCACCTTGTCACATTAGGCTTTAAACAACAGGAAGCTATTGAGCAGATCCCAGTGCAATTTACATTTGGGAGTTAAAATTAGTTTTAATTTAACATAACCTTCAGACAGAAAGACAGACAATATCACTACCATAAACTCCTAAAATAAGAGGCATTTCTCATTCAAGGTGGCTGCTTTGATTGACAATTCATCGAACCTTCCTTTGTCATGGAGTTTCAGGTTTAGAGGTTAAGGCCTTTGCCTCACTCAGTTTGCCCCAGAGCAGTACGTCCAGGGTATTTGGAGATAACAAGGCAGAAAAGTGGAGAGATTTGTTACTGATAGAAGGCCTTTGAGAGACTGTCAGGTCTAGTATGACCAAGAACATCATTGCGATCAATGTTATTTCCAGTTGTGTCAGGGACACTGACTTGTTTGTGAGTTCAATCTTAACAGGTGCTGGAAGATGTATTTCATTGTTTAACAATACAAGCAATTGTAAGGGTTTGATCGAATCTCTCAGTGGTTTCTTCATTCATATAAAAGAAACCCATTTGTTTATTAATGATTCCTTTTCCACTCGAATATTTACTGGAGAAATTGACAAATGCCATATATTGCATCAAGACAGGCTGCAGTCCACAATCCCAAGGTTTCAAAATCAATACAATAGCCAAATAGATAAGAGAATATAGATGGGTGTGTGAGATCAGAGTACACAAAATCAATAACTAGCATTATTTGACCAAGAACAGAATCAGGCCATTTAGCCCATCAGGTCTGTTCAGCTATTGTATGGGATTACGGCTGATCTGACAATCCTCAACTCCACTTTACTCCCTTTTCATATAATCCACGATTCCTTTATTGACTAAAAATACCTGTCTATCTCAGCCTCGAATATAATTCACAACTGAGCCTGAACAGTCCTCTGCAGTAAAGAATTGCACAGTCTTGCCACCCACTGAGGGGGAAGTGAAATGATTAGGACCATGACAGCAGAGAGGGAGGCCATTCTGCTTGCTGAGTCCATGTCTGCTCTCTGCAAGTGTAACTCAGCTAATCCCTATCCCTCTCAAACTGCTCTTCTTTCCCCTTAAATTTCACTATTCAGGTGCTAACCAATTGTCTGCTGACAATCGCGATTGAGTCTGTATCCGCCACATTTAACCTCTCTCACTGCACTTTTTCCATGTCACATTTGGCTCTTTTGCCAATCTCCTTAAATCTGTGTCCTGCACAAGTGGGAACAGTTTCCATCAACTCTGTCCAGACCCCTCATGGTTTGAACAATTCAATCAACTATCTGCATATAACTCACATCCTTCATCTCTGAGACCATTCTCATGATACTTTTCTGGACCCTTTCCTATGCTGTGTGGATGATAAATTTTATTTGGAATTTAATCATAGCTTCATTTAGTCATTTATTATGAAGAGACCTTTCAGTCCATTGAGTCTGTACCACAGAAAGGACATGAAATCTACACTAACCCGTTTCCAGGACTAGGCCCACATCCTTTACTGGTATGAATTTCAAAAGCTCATCCAAGTACCTTTTAAAAAGATTGTGAGGTTTTCTGCCCCAACATTGCCCAATAGGCAATGCATTCCAGACCCCCATCACCCACTGCGTGAAATTATTTTTCCTTAAATCCCCTCTCAGCCTCCTGCTTTTCATCTTAAAAATTAAGTCCCCTTGTTATTGATTCTTCAATTCAGGTGAACAGCTGCTTTCTACCCACCTTGTCCATGACTCTCATAATCTTATACAGCTATGTCATGTCTCCCTCAACCTCCTCTGCTCCGAAGAAACAAACCCGAGCTTATCCAACCTCTCTTCATTGCTGAAATGCTCCATCCTCAGCAATATCCTGGTGAATCTCCTCTGCACACTCTCCAGTGTAATCCCATCCTTCATATAGTGTGGTGACCGGTAACGCACACAGTGCTTCATCTGTGGCCCAACCAAAGCTCCATACAACTCCAACATGATCTCCCTGTTTTTATTGTCTATGCATTTACCTATAAAGGTAAGTATCCCTGATGCTTTCTTAACTACCATACTAACGTGCCCCACCTTCAAGAAAGGCTGCTAACATCATTAAATGCCCTGTGCATCTCGTAATGATGTCTTACAACCTCTCCTGTCAAGCAGAAGATACAGAAGTCTGAACACACGCACCAGTACATTCATGGACAGCTTCTTTTTGGATGTTATTAGACAATTGAATGGAGGTTCTAGCCTCAAATAATGCTGATCTTGCTAACGCCAAACTCTCTTGTACGCCATGTGCAATGTTACTTGTATGCCTCAGTCTAGGTCTTTGGTTCTGTACATCCTTGCTTACTATGATCTGCCTGTACTGCTCATAAACAAAGCTTTTCACTGTACTTCGGTACACGTGACAATAAATAAATCAATGTGGACAAGCACTCTAGAATCCCTCTGTTTCTCTGATCATCTGAGAGTCTTGCCATTCATAGATTACTCCCTGGTCTTGTTCCCTCTTCCAAACAGGGTATCATGTCACATTTATCAGGGTTAAATTCCATCTGCCACTGATCCGTCATCTGACCAATCGTGTATATCTTCCCATATTCTAACACTTTCCTCCTTACTGTTAACCACTTGGCCAATCTTGTGTCATCCACAAACTTATCAAACACCACGTTCTCTGTTTTTATAATTCATTCACAGGATGAGGACATCACTGGCTAGGCCTGCATTTATTGCACATCCCTAATTGTTAAGAGTCAGCCACATTGCTGTGGGTCTGGAGTCACACGTGGGCCAGATCATGTAAGGATGGCGACGTTTGTGAAAGGATGGATTTTTCCACCAACGGTTATTATTAGACTCATGATTCTACATTTTTGTTAAATTCAAATTCCACCATCTGCCGTGACAGGATTTGAATCTGGGTCCCCAGAACATTACCTGGATCACTGGACTAAAGTCCACCAATAAACCACTAGACAGTTATCTCCCCCTATCAACATCATTTATGAATGTTACTTAAAAAAGGAACCTAACACCCATCCCACCACTAGGCACCAGCCTCCAGTCACACAAACAGGTTACCACCACACCTATCACTAATCTAATTTTAGATACGACTTGCCAAGTTACCATGGATCCTGTGAACCTTTAGTTTCTTTGTCAGTTTTTCAAGTGGACCTTGTCAAAGGCCTTGCTGAAATCCATATAAAGCCACATCAAGTGCACTTCGTTTACACATTTCGTCATCTCCTCCAAAAATGAAACCAGATTTCTAGGCATGACCTCCTCTGTTAAAGCCATGCCATCCATGATTAAACCTTACTTCACTAAATAGAGATTGATTTTCCTTCTTCACTAGTTTCTCTTATCATTTTCCGATAGGTTCAAATGGATATAGGCCAAACGTAGGCAAATGGGACTAATTCAGTTTGGGATATCTGGTTGGCATGGATGAGTTGGATCGAAGGGCCTATTTCCATGCTGTATGGCTCAATGACTAGCCCAATGGAATCCCACTGCAACCAACAATAACATTGAGGACCAGAATAAAATCATTTAAGAAATCAATGCAAAGATTATTGAGAAATTAAATGTGATGGAATGATTTATTTTTAAAAGAAAGGCAATCAGAAATGGCCTCAAAACACTTTCTATACCTAGCCCTTTAAACAGAACTTTCCCAGAGCGTCAGGTTTCCTGGGCAGGGTCTCTATTTGCTGTCCTGACTTTAGACAGCATAAAGTCAGATTTCTGATTCCCACTCCTAGGTAATGGAATCTGCTTCCCTGACTCCAGGTGGGCGGCACGGTGGCACAGTGGTTAGCACTGCTGCCTCACAGCGCCAGTGACCCGGGTTCAATTCCCGACTCAGGCGACTGACTGTGTGGAGTTTGCACATTCTCCCCGTGTCTGCGTGGGTTTCCTCCGGGTGCTCCGGTTTCCTCCCACAGTCAAAAAAAAAAGATGTGCAGGTCAGGTGAATTGGTCATGCTAAATTGCCTGTAGTGTTAGGTTAAAAAAGGGGTAAATGTGGGGGTGTGGGTGGGTTGCGCTTCGGCGGGGCGGTGTGGACTTGTTGGGCCGAAGGGCCTGTTTCCACACTGTAAGTAATCTAATCTAAGTAATCTAATCTAATCCATCTAACATCACTGTATAATATCACAAGTAGAAATTAAACCATCACTTTCTAAGGGCAACAAATGATTGGTCATTTATGCTAATGTTGCTAACCTTTCTCACATTCCCAGAGTGAATACAGCACACCTGCCTTTCTCCAAGCTTTTTATCAATGTCATGTTGTCCTGGCAGCAGATCAGGAGAAATCCCCTGAAAAATTACCCCAAGAATTTTATTCATATCATCATCTATTTTTACACAGCCTCTGGGTTATTTATAAGTGTCCACAACTGAATCACAGAATTCAACATTCCTTACTGGCATTGTGGCTTAAAGCTTTGCTTCGCAAGAGAAGGAAATTGCTGATACACTATACCAGGATCCTTGAATTTACAATTTCATTTCTAAACAATTGGAGAGTTGTTTACACTATTTTCAACCAGTTCTTAATCACGTCTTTAATTTGTTGGAATTCTCTGATTTTATTTCAGGGGGTTCTGTCATGTCACAGCTTTGTTCCTCTTTCATTTTTAGTGTACTACTTTGGATGGAAGCAATGCCAAGAAAGCTACAGTCACAACAAGAGAGCTAAAGTCATTCATACATATAAAATAAAACAAGGAACTGCAGATGCTGGAGATCTGAAATAAAAATAGAAATTGCTGGAGACGCTCAGGCAGCATTTATGGAGAAAAACCAGAATTAACGTCGAGTCCGGTGACCTTTCTTTGGAATTGAAGGGTCACTATAGACTCAAAACGTTAATTCTACAGTCAGTCATGTTGTCCATAGTTCTTTGCATGAAAGCCAGTCCATAGTGATTATTGAGTGAATCACACCAAAGGACTCCAAGTTTTACAATGGGTAGAGGGCAAAGAGGGAAGTCTCAAACCTCTATCACTGGAATGGAGTTTGAATCCCATTCTGTTGTCTCTAATTTGTTCCAGACACTAACTGTCCAAACAACTGAAAATGACTGCCACCTGTCTCCCAAACATTTCTATATTAACTCAAGTCAAAGGAGGGGAATGAAAGCTGATGAGTTCCCTCGATATCTGCTAGAGTTTGTATTGCATATTTCCAGCAGTGAGCTGGCTCCCTTCCTGCTCAGTCTCTGTGCACTCTCACAGATACCCACTAGCTGTGGTCGGTTCACTCATGCCAGAGTTTCATTTTGCCTTCAAACTGTTTGTTAAAGGCCAGCTCTGGAGTTTTATGGTTTCCCACGCTGTGAATCACATCCACGTCAAATAGATGTTGAACCCAGCCAGGTAATGCCTTGCAGTACCAGTCCCCACCAGTCTTGTGTCACCCCAATTTAATGGGCAGCATGTTAGTTTGCCATTTTCAATCTCAACACTGCAATTAAGGTTTTTTTCCCTAATCCACCACAGCTCAACATACATCCAGCAACAGGGATGATCCCTTTCTCATTGCCCCCACAGTACTGACATCAAGGAATCAATTACTTTCGGGTTTATTGCCGATTGATTTCTACACCCTGCTCCTGAGTTGAAAATCTTTGAAACGAAAACAGAAGTTGCTGGAGAAATTCATCATGGAATTTGAATTCAATGAAAATCTGGAATTAACAGTCTTACAATGGCCATGAAACCATTGTCAGAAAAATCCACCTCGTTTACTCATGTCCTTTAGGGATGGAAACAGCCATCCTCACTTGGTCTGGTGTATAGGTTGATTCTCAACTGCTCTCTGAGCAATTATGGATGGGCAATAAATGCTGGCCCAGCTAGAGATGCTCACACCCAGTGAGTTAATAAAGAGAAAAGACCTCAGGTGGCACTTCCTATTGCTGCTGACCCACTGGCCCCCATTGTTAAAGGCAGCAAACCATGCGTGCACTCAATAAAACCTGTACACATGGGAAGCCAGCTCAGCAGGCTTAGTTCAGAATTACACCAAATCCCTCGACTTGATGTGACCCATATACATTCCTGATGGGTCTCCAGAAAGATCAGGGCAAGCAGCAGTTCAGCTCTGTGAAGAGTTTTAGTGCTATTGGCCACAGATTCCCAGACCTGTCCCATTGGTTACAGGTTGTCCTCTCAGGGTCATTGCTGAGTTCCATCAACAGATTCAATCTCCTCTTCCTTTAGTACTCGAACCTCTGAACACTCTGGGACATGGTATGATATGTCTTCACAAATGTGCCTGAAGCTGCTACTTGCCCATGGTGGCTTTGCACAGATTAACTTCCCAATGGTGCGAAATGGTGGCTCTGCAGCTGCTGGATCCAATCGGACTGGCTGTATGTGTCCCACCCTCTGATGGAATTCCCTTCACTTGATGGAATCATCAACCATTGCTCCTCGATTCCTCAGAACTTCCCCTGTTTGCTCCCGTACTCTGGAGCTACCTTCCAGAGTAATGAGCTTTCCATCAGAATCTCAGATCTTACTCAGAATGTGTCACTTTTGAATGTTGAAAAATCTGATGGCCCATAATCCTAGCCTGTACTTTGTTACAGAGCAGATGTTGACACCCCTCTGATAATTAAAACCAAAATGCCCAGAGTAGCTCACACTGCCTCACAACCTGATGAAGCAGCAGCTCTCTGAAATCTTGTATTTTCAAATAATCCTGTTGCACTATAACCTGGTATTGTGTGATTTTCAACTTTGTCCACCGCAGTTCAACACTGGCACTTCCACATTACAATTAACAAGTAACAATTTATCTAACTCCAACATTGAAAAAATTAACAGAACCACTAACAAACCAAGCAATTTCTCTTTGACTACCTATTTCCAAATAAAACATGATTCTAATAGGATGCTTTTGCAATAATACATGTCCCACTTATATAAATCCATTATTAAGAACAATAAATCAAAACATAATCTCCCAAAGTTCACACAGAATAGACCCTCTGGATGGCTCCTCTTCTTCTCTGCTGTTGGGAATGTTTTCTCTATAATTTTTCTGTTCTGATTGTGTCCCTCTATGGAATACTTCTGTCTGAAATTCCTGTGCAGTTGTTTTCTGGTGTTAAGAATATTCACTAAACGTACCTTGTACCTTTATAGATAGATAGCACTTTTTAAGAGAGCTTTCTTGTGTAGATTTCTTGTGAGAGCCTAGTATTTCTTTCTCCAATGACACTTGGCTCTCACCCCTTCAGATGTCAGTTGGCTTCTCTTCTAATTTTCAAATGGCTTCATCTTTTATACCTGTGGTTACATATTATTTTCTTTACAATTGGATTAGTTCAAGATAGTCAAAACCAACAGATTTGAATTTAGTTGATTCTGGGTAATCCAAGATGGAGGACAGGAAAAATTTCTGGCTGTAAGAGCTGCTCCTTTTTTGAGGTATTTTAGGTGCTGGAGGTGATTTCCTCGAATTCCAGGAGCAGCAATTACAGTTTTATATGCTGTTGCATTGTTTTGGAGGCATTTGGATGGGTATATAAATAGAAAGGGTTTGGAGGGATGTGGGCCAGGTGCTGGCAGGTGGGACTAGATTAGGTTGGGATATCTGGTCAGCATGGACGGGTTGGACTGAAGGGTCTGTTTCCATGCTGTACATCTCTATGACTCTAGTCTCCAAGTACCTTCTTAAATTAATTGGCTGAATTTAAACTGTTGTTTGGGTAAAAATGCTACTTGGGCTTGCTAACTGAAAATTCTTTTGATATACTTGTTTCAATTTTCTGCACAATGCTTGCAAACTTCCAAGTTCAATCTCTTAAAAGGGACCATGCATTGCTTTTCAATTCATTTTACAGTTTTGACATTTTTACACACCAACTTCGTGACAACTTGTTTAATTGTGCCTCAGATTCTGGTGCTGTCTCCCTCTTTAGTCTCAAACTGAACCCTGGTGTCCAGTCCTGTATAATGTCCTGGGTAATGGAGGTGGATGGCCAGTGTGCCCACTGCTCAATGGTGTACCTGGTGTTAGCTTCATTCACCACAGACAGATTCTATCCCACCACAGCCCCAACTTAGACCAATGTAATTGCTTGAAAAACTCATGAATAGCTTGTTAATTGGGGGAGTTGAGAATTTCTAGAGATAGCATAAACTCCACACACTATCTCAGTCAGATCAGATGAAGGGAGATGGCTGCAGAGAGTTAGCATTCGGATTAAGATCATGGCTCACTCCAGGAAATTAGCCTGGAGCCATCAAAATGTGTCAAGTGATCCAGCTTTCCACCTCTGACTTTTCTTTCTCCTCTCCCTTTCTGTTCACCTTCTTTCTCTACTGAGCTATCAGATCCCAGGGCTTCTCCGAACTCCAGCTCACAGCTATGTATGGCACAAAGATGGCAGTGGAGAACTGATGACTGATATCCTTGGAGGAGGACATTGGAGAGGATCAGCCAACCAGCCTGAGAATTGTGATTACATTTTCAGAAGCCAAGTGGCTTACTCAGTCGTGGTTCTGAGGAATAGAAGGTTTTGGTTGTAACACCACACGCAGAGTATCGAGGATACCTGCTCCTGAATGTATGGTTCCTCATCACTACAGATGCAGGATATTGAGGATTAAATGACAGGGAAGAACATCTTGACAGATACCATGAATGTGAGGGATCATTTGATACAGGAATGTTTCAGTTGAATTCCCCCGGCTCAGAATGAATGGCAATATAAAAGGGTCAGTGGTTATACTAACATTTCCATTCAAAGTGCAGCTTACAACAATTAAAAAAGATACAGCCAATAAGAATACTAATCCATCTAGAGCTATTTATTGTGAGGTATCTTTGATTTCCATCATAGTATTTGTCACACCAGCACTAAAAAATTAATTAAAGAGTCATGTTTTGTTGACTTCTAAGCAAGGGAAATAGTGCCAAGAGATGGTAAAGATCAGTGCTCTGCATAACCAAGTGAGTGATCTGCTATTGCTAACCTTGTTGTGACCAACAAACCAAATGATGCAAATTTATCAATGGCTCTAACAGGAATATCCACTCTTTTTAAGTTTTACTTTAATAAATAAATTAACAGGTAAATCACAGTCAACATAAAGTATAAATTATACATGCATTAAAAAGCAAACGCAACAAGGTTGATCTCAGATTTACTAGACTGTGCCATATATTCTGAGTGGACTAAGTACAACTTCCTCAGATCAACTTCCTTTTCCTTTAGGATTTAGTCTCTGTTCCTTATCTAACAACAGCTCCCAACCACCCCAAGTACTACTGTCACTACTTCTGTAGAATTTCCTTGGTTTGATTGCACTATTTTTGATGTTGTGCTCATGCTGTGTGGGGAGGCAGTGGGTTAGTGGTAATGTCACTGGACTAGTAATCTGGAACTCTAGGGTAATATATTGAGGACTGAAATTATGGCACTGAAGCCATAATCCTGTCACCAAATCACACTTTATTTACATGTGCACAGTACATTAGAATCACAGAATCCCTACAGTGTGGAAACAGACCCGTCGACCCAATAAGTCCACACCGATCCTCTGAAGTGTAACCCACCCAGACCCATTCCCCTACCCTTATACTCTACATTTACCCCTGACTATGCACCTAACCTTTACATCCCTGGAGACTAAGGGCAATTTAGCATGGCCAATTCACCTACTCTGCACATCTTTGGATTGTGGGAGGAAACCGGGGCACCTGGAGGAAACCCACGCAGACATGGGGAGAATGTACAAACTCCACACAGACAGCTGTAATCGAATCTGGGTCCCCAGCGCTGTGCCATCATGCCGCCCGACAATTAACTCTGACCAAAAAACTCCAAGCCAGTCCCTAAACTGAGGAGACCTTCAGAATCTCCTGTTCATTTTTTTTTTATCTTTCAGAGGCCAGCATTCCATCACCAAGTCATCCTTTATTCACATGTGCAGAGTACATGGGCTCTGACCAGCCAGCTCAAAGCCAGTCCCTAGAAATAGGGAGACTCTCTGAATCTCCTGCTTATTTCTGTCAGGCAGGGCTCCACGATTGGCCTGGTTAACATCCCCAATCAAGAATCTCACAGTCAATGCTGGTCCTGGTTCCAATCACTACAGGGACATAGGTGGTGAAATTCAGTAGTATCTGAAATTAGAAAGAGAAAAACTGCTGGTCTAAGATTGTCATTTAAAATCCATCTGGTTCACTACACCCTCCAGGGAAGGAAATCTGATCTGGTCTGGTCTACATGTGACTCCAGATTCACAACAATGTAGTTGACTCTTAAATATGCTTTGAGCAGTTAGACAGCGGCACTAAATGACGCTTCATCAGAAATACCCAATATTCTGTTAAAAGAGTAACACAAAAACCTTCTTTTTCTGAACACCCCTCACCACCCCCCACTGCCCAGCAACAGTCCTGAGTGCATTGAATGGCTAGTTCTGGTCAATTAGCTCCTTCACAAAGCACTGCAGCACTGGGGCTGAATTCAAATAACACTGTCTTCCGTCTGGTTTCAAACAGTTTCAATTTCTGTTTTAGTTTTTCTGGAAGCTTGAAGATGTAATTTCCCTCTTAGTAATAGCTGACTCCAAAAAGTACAAATATTGAAACCAGAGTCAATGAACATTTAAGAAAGTTATCTGTCCAGACCACAGCTTTCACATCCTCCATGTCTGTATTGAGAAAGACCTGTGCATTCCCTCTGCCATCCTTTATCAGTGCTCAGCAGAGCTAGGTCTCTTCCTGCAGCTATCTGTGCTACTAACTTGTCCTCCTCTACACTAATGCCATGCTTATTATGGTATGGTGGAGATTGTCTTTGGCAGTATGCAGTCAACTTGGAAGGTGAGATGGTGTTTCATCTGTTCCTTGTTGCTGCTTCTCGGTGGCATAGAGTCTCCATCAATGGGTGACCCACGAGTCAGTCTTGGAAGACAGAGCCTTCTGACTGAGATCAGTGTTTGAGATACTGTCAGACAGCCTATAGAATGACATCAACTCAACTATCTGAAATCATCTATTGCACCATGACTTTCCACTTAAGCAAGATCAACACCTTCCTGTTCCTCACTAATGCCATCTAATGGACATCACGGTGGCACAGTGATTAGCACTGCTGCCTCACAGCGCCAGAGACCCGGGTTCAATTCCCACCTCAGGCAACTATCTGTGTGAAGTTTGCACGTTCTCCCCATGTCTGCGTGGGGAGGTTTCCTCCAGGTGCTCCGGTTTCCTCCCACAGTCCAAAAATGTGCAGGTTGGGTGAATTGGCCATGCTAAATTGCCTGTAGTGTTAGGTGAAGGGGTAAATGTAGGGGAATGGGTCTGGGTGGGTTGCTCTTTGGAGGGTTGGTGTGGACTTGTTGGGTCGAAGGGCCTGTTTCCACACTGTAAGTAGTCTAATCACTTGCTTAGAGTCATACAGCACAGAAACAGACCTTTCAGTCCAACACAGATGTGGGACATGCTATCCAAAACAGCCTTTGAGGAGGGAAACTGCAATTGGATTTGAATGCGCTACACCAACATCATGATGCAGGACCCTGTTCTGTATGGTCTGTTTCCCGGGGGACACACCAAGACAAACATCAACTGGAGTACTATCACCTTGGTGATAGAAGCTCTTTGGTCTGCCCAAAACATATAAGTCTTCAGAACAAGGAGTTGACCTTGACCAAGTGTTGCAGACTGGCACATTTCCAAGGTCGAGGACTAGGTGCTGAGGGACACACTAAAGCTTGGAGCAGCTACTGCCAGAGTGCAGTGAGGAAAGGCCATTGTCTGAGGTTTTCCTGTCTGTCGTTAGTTGGGGGTCCATTCATTTATCAGACCCATCTCGTACCTCAAAATGGAATTTTTGTTTTGGTTTGTTTAGATCAAGTCAACTTTCAATGTTTATTTATTTCCTTGCTATGCTACTGGACAGAACTGAACTGCGTTTGTGACCAAGCTATTTTTATGAATAAAGTATATTTTTGAAATAAAAAGTGTTCATTGCTGTTTTCCATTTGTAGATCACTTTGAGCATTAGGCAGATCATAGAAGACAAATACAGCAAAGGAGTATAAAAGTGCAGAGGGGAAATTAGAAAGAAAATTACAAAAGCAAGAGAGCCACGAGAAAGCAATGGAAGGTGGAATAAAGGAAACTCCAAAAGGGATTTTTAAAAACTTAAAGAGCAAGGAAATAGCTAGGAGAAGAGTAGGTCCTGTTCGGGACCATAAAGATAATCTGTGTGTATACCCATAAGATGTGGGCACTGGTTTTAGTAAATACATTGTGTCAATTTTCCCAATGGAAATGAACAATGCAAGTATCGAGATCAGGGTGTGGGAACTGTGAAATATTAGAAGAAATTTTTGTAGAGATAGAGGAGGTATTAATGGGTTTAGTGGGGGTAAATCCATAGGTCCAGATGAGATGTTTCCCAGGATGTTAAGTAGGTAAGGGAAGAGGTATAAGGGGCCCTGACAGTAGTTTTCAAATCCTTGCTGGCCACAGATAGATGTTAATGTTGTCCTATTATTAATAAAAAAAAGGAGGGATAGACCAAGACATTACAGCCCAACAGTCTAACCTCAGTGGTGAGGAAGCTATTAGTAAGAACGTTGAGGGAAAGAATATGCCAGTACTTCGAGAGATACAGATTAATCATGGATAGTAAGCATGGATTTGTTAAGAGAAGGTTGTATTTGGCAAATTTGATTTAATTTTTTTTGAGGAGAGTCAAAGGGGAGTAGTAATCAGTCAAGAGCTCCAGTCAGGTAGGAAGTCCTGGTATTGATGAGTGTAATGCATTTGAAGTGGCCCACATGGACATCAGTAAAGTTTGTGATAAGGTTCATCATGCGGACTGGTCAAGAAAGTAAGAATCCGTAGGATCCGAGACAAATTGGCATTGAGGTGAAATACGACAGGCAGAAGCAGAGGTTATGATAAAATGGTGTCTGTGACAGATATCTGTTTCCAATGTGTCCACAAACCAATGTGTCACTTTTGATTTTTTACATAGAGTCAGAAAGTCTAGAGTCTCAATCTCTAGTGATAAAATCTAGAGCACTTTTTAAAAACTAGAATACTAATATCTTGCTTTACTAAATAAGCTACACCACCTCCTTTTCCTTTCTGTCTATCCTTCTAAAACAGAGTACCCTTCAATATTCAACTCAGTGCTGGTCTCCCTCTAAACTCAACTCAATAAAATTTACATACACCTCCCAAGTTGCTGCCTCTAATCTCTAGCACGGACTCCTCCCACATCTCTACCACAGCAGTATCCCATGACTCCCCTCCCCATATGATTTTCATTCTGCTAACCCCAGGACTGCAGGTGGTCCCCCAGGATTGAGGGTGATTTAGCAGTTTGGATCAGAATTTGGCCAGCTGAAAGAAAACAAAGGGTGGTGGTCGATAGGAAATGTTCATCCTGGAGTTCAGTTCCTGGTGGTGTATCACAAGGATCTGTTTTGGGGCCATTGCTGTTTGTCATTTTTATAAATTATCTGGATGAGAGCATAGAAGGATGGGTTAGTAAATTTGCAGTTGACGCTAAGGTCGGTGGAGTTGTGGATAGTGCCGAAGGATGTTACAGGTTACAGAGGGTGCAGAGCTGGGCTGAGAGATGGCAAATGGAGTTTAATGCGAAAAAGTGTGAGGTGTTTCACTTTGGAAGGAGTAACAGGAATGCAGAGTACTGGGATAATGGTAAGATTCTTGTTAGTGAAGATGAGCAGAGAGGTTTGTGTCCATGTACATAGATCCCTGAAAGTTGCCACCCAGATTGATAGGGCTGTTAAGAAGGCATACGGTGTGTTAGCTTTTATTGGTAGAGGGATTGAGTTTCGGAACCATGAGGTCATGCTGCAGCTGTACAAAACTCTGGTGCGGCTGCACTTGGAGTATTGCGTGCAGTTCTGATCACTGCATTATAGGAAGGATATAATTGATTGAATGGCAGAGTGGACTCGATGGGCCGAATGGCCTTACTTCCACTCCTATGTCTTATGGTCTTATGGATATGGAAGCTTTCGAAAGGTATTCAGAGGAGATTTACTAGAATGTTGCTTGGTTTGGAGGGAAGGTCTTATGAGGAAAGGCTGAGAGACTTGAGGCTGTTTTCATTAGAGAGAAGAAGGTTGAGAGGTGACTTAATTGAGACATATAAAGATAATCAGAGGATTAGGTAGGATGGACAGTGAGAGCTTTTTCCCCCAGATGGTGATAGCTAGCACAAGGGGACATAGCTTTAAATTGAGGGGTGATAGATATAGAACTGCTGTCAGAGGTAGGTTCTTTACTTAGAGAGTAGTAAAGGCCTGGAGCGCCTTGCCTACAACAGTAGTAGACTCGCCAACTTTAAGGGCATTTAAATGGTCATCGGATAAACATATGGATGAGAAAGGAATAGTGTAGGTTAGATGGGCTTCAGATTGATTTCACAGGTGGGCCCAACATCAAAGGCTGAAGGGCCTGTGTTGCGTTGTAATGTTCTATGTTCTATATGACTGACTATACTCCACCCCTTGATGGATGGACTGCCTTGACCGATGACTAATCAGATCCTTGACTGATCTCCATGCAGTTCAGTGACTGACGATTGCTCATCCCTCAACCAGTTGCACTGGCCTGCAGGACTGACTGTGGTCCAGTTCCTGACTGGAGTGACCCAGACTGACAAGTAAGGGTCTGACCATGCGGAAGCCCCTGGACTCGTCATAGCAGTACACATTTTGACTGACTTTACCAGGACCTTCTGCCTGACTGAAGCTCCTCTTATCTTGACTGATTACTACTCCCCTTTGATACTGGGGTATGACCATTTGATTGACACACTTGCATTGTGCTTGCTGTGTGGCTGGCTGGCATGTACTGTAAATGTGAGATCGACATTGCACTGTGTAACCTCCTTAAACAATGACTGCTGACCAGCATGACATGCTGCATGGCTTTGTATCTAGAGAAAAGACAGAAGTACCATGAGCCTTTAAAATACAGCTGAGGTGGGAGAAAGTGAGAACTTCAGGTGCTGGGGATCAGAGTCAAGGAGTGTAGTGCTGGAAAAGCACAGTAGGTCAGGCAGCATCTGAGGAGCAGGAAAATCGATGTTTTGGGCAAGAGTCCTTCATCAGGAATGAAGCTTGTGAGCCGAGGGGGTAGAGAGATAAATGGGAGGGGGGGTGGGGCTGGGGGGAAGGTAGCTGAGAGTGCGATAGGGAGATGTGGGGGGTGATAGGTCGGAGAGGAGGGTGGAGTGGATAGATGGGAAAGAAGATGGACAGGTAGGACAGGTCATGAGGATGGTGCCAAGTTGGAAGGTTGGAACTGGGTTGGGTAGTGGGGGGAAATGAGGAAACTAGTGAAGTCCACATTGATGCCATGTGGTTGGAGGGTCCCAAGGCAGAAGATGAGGTGTTCTTCCTCCTGGCATCGGGTGGTTAGGACACGGCGATGGAGGAGGCCCAGGACTACGTGTCCTTGGTGGAGTGGGATGGGGAGTTGAAGTGTTCGGCTACGGGGTGGTGGGGTTGGTTGGTTGGTGTAGGGTGGCAAGGTGCTAAAAGATTAGGCAAGGATGTGGTGAGATACAGCCTGGTCCAATCCCTGATCTGGGCATCTATCAATGGTGCAGCATTCCATTGAAAGGTGCTGGTGTGACCCAAAGTGCAACATTGAAGTGGAGAACTGTATTGTACATGGCTTGCAGATGTACAATGAGGGTGTGGCGTGGCTGGCTTCCATAGGCAGGGGATGCATGCAGTTACTGCCACAGAGTGTGCCCTGAGATATCGGTGAAGATGTCCAAGATGAGAAACTAGAGGAAGAATGGTTGCCAGGTATTTGCTCTGAATTTCATGTCAGGAATTCTCAATGTTAAGTTTCTATCCAATGGGTCGGAAAATAAGAGAGTGAATAGTTAATGGGGTTAGATTAAATAATAATGAGGGTTGTAATGAGCAATAATTCCCATCAATTGACCTTTCACCACTCATGTGAGAATTTTGTTTCAATGTTCTGGGACACGGTTGGAATAAGCAATTAGTTTAGTCTCCACTTCAAGTAAAGTCTTACTCAACATCTCCTGCAATTCTCTCAAACTTCACATTGCCCACATTGTTTAAGAGCTGGGAAGGTTTTACTCAGTACCTTTCTTCACCAGAATTTGAAAGAATCATTTTTACTCTCAAAATAGTTAGTGCTTCTTGAATTGGTTCTAAGACAGGGGTAAAATAAAATGTGCCAACTGGTGGCAAATGAAGAAGTGACCACTGTTCTATTGATATCAGCTGGTGATATGACTGGTAGCATATAGCAAATAGCATATTAGACACCCTTTTGTGATACAATTGCAGTTTCCCTAACCCTGAATTGAAAAGCCCAGATTCAAGCCCCACCTATTCCAGAGGTGTGTAATAACATCTCTGAGCAGGTTGATTCAGAAATAACATACAATGCTGGCCAATTTCTGTTAGATTTTCAAGGAATTTTGTAGCCTATGACCAATCCAAGTAAAGTGATCAAACTTTACATGAAATATGGTGGTTTTCATCAATAACTTGGGATAAATGATTAACATTTATTTCTAAAACCAAAACCAGTTTGACCAGCTGTTGGCAACAGCAACAATTGTTTTATTGTCACAGTAAAAGTAACTCGAAATTTAGTTTTAGCCATTGGTATCAATTAGCAGCCTGGGAGACAGCCAAAGCCGACTAACAATAAACTGATTCTTCACCATCAGAGCCACAGCCTCCACTGCTCTGGGCTTTATTACAATGAAGAGTGTAGCTACAGTTACTACTCTGATACATCAAGAAGAAATATTCGACAACAAACAAGGCAGCAGCAGCAGCAGATATGAAGGCAGATTTTGGAATAGATGAGGCAGGTTTTGTATTTTTCTCTGTGTTTATTAGTTGGGACATACATGGTATTTTGATGGAATATTGAACAGCGTTATTTCACTGTGAGAGAGGAGAGTTGATGGATAGAAACAAGGAAGAGTGTAAGGGCTGGGCATCCCTGTTCCTGTGGCTATGTTCCATGATATGGGTACAGCAAGGACAGGGAAATCAAATAATACCCTGTACAAGGTAGCAAACCTTGTAACATAGGGTCCAAGGGTGAACAAAAACCCAGAATTCCAGAGGTGAGGTGAAAGTGACAGCCCTTGACATCAAGACTGCAATTGACAGTATGGCATCAAGGAGTCCTAACGTAACAGGAATCAATGGGAATCAGGAGGCCAACTCTCTGTTGGTTGGAGTCATACCTGGCACAGAGGAAGATGGTCTTGGTTGTTGGAGGCAAGTCATCTCAGCTCTGGGACATCTCTACAGGAGTTCCTAGGGATAATATTCTCAGCCAAACCATCTTTAGCTTTTAATCTATGACTTCCCCACAGTAAGGTTAGAAGTGGGATGTTTGCTGACAATTGTGTAATGTTCAACACCATTCATGACTCCTCAGATATTGAAACAGTGCATGTTCATAAGCAGGTGGAAGTGGGTACTGCTGGAGATCAGAATCAAGATTAGAGTGGTGCTGGAAAAGCACAGCAGGTCAGGCAGCATCTGAAGAGTAGGAAAAATCGATGTTTCGGGCAAAAGTCTTCCTGATGAAGGGCTTTTCCCCAAAACGTCAATTTTTCCTGCTCCTCAGATGCTGCCTGACCTGCTGTGCTTTTCCAGCATCACTCTAATCTTGACCATGTTCATAAGCAGCAAGTTCTGGACAATATCCAGTCTTGGGTTGACAAGTGGTAGTAATTGTCACTGCCTGACTTTTGTGGTGTGAATTTCTCCAACTATAAGAGAATCTAACCATTGTCCCTTGACATTCAATGACATTGCCATCACTGAATCCTCCACTACCATGACTGACAAAGGGACATGCAGCCAATCCAATAGTGGATTGGCAATTTCAACAGAAATATAACAAACCTTAAAAATGATGCTTAGTTTGAAACGGTGTTTAAAGTTTCATTGTGACCAAGTTGCCAGGCTTTGGAAGTCTCAGGGGGCACTGATTTCTAATTTGGATGAAGGAATTGGTTACAATATCTCCAAATTTGCAGACAATGCTAAGCTGGTGGCAGTGTATGCTGTGTGGAGGATACTAAAAGACTGCAGGGTCACTTGGACAGGTTGGCTGAGTGGGCAAATACTTGGCAAATTCTATATATTGTGGATAAATGTGAGGTTATCCACTTTGGTCACAAAAACAGGAAGGCAGATTATTATCTGAGTGGTGGCAGTTTAGGAAAAGGTGAAGTGCAACAAGACCTGGGTGACATGGAAGAGCCGCTGAAGGTTGGCATGTGGGTAGTGAGGAAAGCTAATGGCATGCTGGCCTTCATAGCGAGAGGATTTGAGTATAGGAGTAAGGATGTCTTGATGCAGTTACACAGAGTGTTGAGTGTTGTGTGCAGTTTTGGTCTCCTAGTCTCCTAGGACATTTCTGATATTGAGGGGAGTCCAACGAAGGTTCACCAGACTGATTCATGGGATGGCAGGACTGACATATGAGGAAAGTCTGGACTGACTGGGCTGGTATTCACTTGAATTTAGAACAATTATGGGAGGTCTCATAGAAACAAAGTCCTGTTGGGACTGGACCTGCTGGATGCGGGAAGAATGTTTTTGATGCTTGTAAAGTCCAAAGCTAGGGTCACATTCAAGAGTAAATGGTAAGCCATTCAGGCCTGAGGTGAGGAAGAATTTCTTCACTCAGAGTTGTGAACCTATGGAATTCTCTCCCACAGGAAGCTGTTGGGGACAATTTGTTAGATATATTCAAGAGGGAGCTGGACCTAAGCCTCAATCCCTTTAGCTGCAAGGGACCATGGAGAGAAAGCGAGAATGAGATATTAAAATTGCATGATCAGCCATGATCTTATTGAATAGTGGAACAGGCTCAAAGGGCTGAATGGCCCACTCCTGCAGTAATTTTCTAGGTTTCTACATTTCCAATTGAGAATGCTTAAACTGTACACTGGCAAGGGGCAGCTGTGTCAGGGGAGGCAGCACAGTGTTGCCTCCTCTACCTCCTCCGCCCCCAACCCCATTTCCAGCTTCTCTGCTATCAGGCCTGAAGTCCATTGTTACTCGCTCCCTTTGGGAATCAGATCTCTCTCCCTTGTTCAGAACCAGAGCTCCTACTCCTGCAGCCTCCTAAGGAGCATCCCCCACTTGACTAGAGGCTGAAAATTCAATCTGTTTATTTTCTTGGCAGAGAGCCTGTCAGGGATAGAGAATTAGACACAGAGAAGTTAACACTCCTCAGCATTGGGGGAAACCAACAGCTCAGGTTTCGCAGCACCTAAGGTTCCCACCCAAGACTCCACACCCAAAGGACACTTGTTATTGACTCTGCTATCTGAGGAATTTCCTCTCTCTCTCTGTGTTTCATTGAATTTTTGACATTTTAAACATCAATCTGATCACTCCTCAATCTTTGTATCGCAAGAAAATAAAAGACAAATTTATGGAACCTGGCCTCACAATTTAACCTTTGAAGTTTCAGGATTATGTTTGCTAATTATTGAACAGTAGGAACATAAGAAATCTGCAAGGGAGTGGAAATAGATTGAGTGACTGGGCGAAAAACTTTGCACATGGAGTTTAATATAGCAAAATGTGAAGCCATGCACTGAGGTGAGAGTATTCAAAAGCCAGCCTATTATTTAAAAGGAAACTCAAAAAAGTGAAGCACAGAGAGTTCTGGATGTTGTTGTGCCCTGAAATACAATTGGTTAGAATGCATGGGTGGTAAATAACTAAGATAGCAAATGGAATTTTGTCCTTTATCATTAGGGAATTAGAGTTTAAGAATTATGAACTCTTGTCACAACGGT